>NW_027643507.1:30000-195000 GCF_032717465.1 Coenobita brevimanus
TCACCTCCTGTGATGTTTGACTTTGGAAGGACCGACCAACAAAAGACCTAATGCATAAATCAATTTATTTTAGCCCAGTCTCAACTAACCTATCCATATTTGCTCGAACTGAACCCTGCTTAACCTCGAATGACCTAATCCAACCCAAATTAACCCAACTTAATCTAACTTAACCTCACCTAACCCAGTCTAATTGTACTTAACCTCACAATCTCCCCTAACCTCCTCATACCTAACCTAACCAATTCTGACACAGCCTAACCGCATCTAACGCTACCTAATCCTACCCAGTCTCACTTAACCATACCATACCCGACCTAACCCAACCAGTCAAGCCTAAAATGACCTAATCCAACCGAACCTAACCCAACCAAATAAAACCCAACCCAAAACCTATCTAAACCGACGTATTCTAAAGCAATCTAACCTAATCCGTCTATATCTAGTCGAACTGAAGCCAACCCAACCAAAAATTACCTAATCAGACCAAACCTTGCCCAAAGTGACCTAACCTAACTTTCGATCGGCTATATATTCGCCAAGAAATTTTGCTGCCTGAAAGTCTAGTCCACGGATGTCACATTCCAAGTTTCGCCTGTTCTGTGTACACGTATAACTTCGTTCTTACCTAATTGTATCTTTACAGGAATGAGTCAAGCTCGTACTGTCCCGTGTCTAAAACCATATTTATCGTACATATCCTTAAATTTGTGAATTGTTTTGGCACACTATTTCATTCGGTAGTGCATTCCATTGATCAATTGCTCTGTTTGGGAAACTAAATTTCCTTACGTCTTTATCACCTCTCTTCTTATGCAGTTTTTTGCAGTGTCCTCTTGCTGATGCTTCTCCATATGTTAAGCAATCATTTATGTGTGTGTGTGTGTGTGTGTGTGTGTGTGTGTGTGTGTGTGTGTGTGTGTGGAGTATGTGTATTTACCTATTTGTATTTACCTATTTGTAGTATACAGGAATTGAGCAATGCTCGTGTTGTCCTGTCTCCATATCCACATTTATCAAGTCTACCTTTACACACATGAATGTTTTTCTCATGCACCACCTCTTTGTCTAAGTCATTCCAAATATTTAAGAATATACCTAATTGTGATATACACGGAATGTACTATGCTCGTGGGTTTCCGTCGCTGTTTCTCAATAAGTCGAATTTAACTTTAAACTCGTTTATGTTTTTAGACTGGACGATCTCTTTGTCCAGGCTATTCCATAAGTCTATACTTCTGTAAGGAAAGCTATATTTCTTGATATCCTTCAAGCAGCTTGACTTTTTCAATTTCATTCCATGTCCTCTTGTTGCTCTCTTATCCCATACAAACAGATCTTCTTTGTCAATTTTATCTACTCCCACCATGGTCCTGAACACCGCAATCATGTCTCCCCTCTTTCTCCTTTCCTCTAACGAAGGCAAATCCAGTTTTTCCAGCCTCTCTCTGTATGACAGGTCTGTCAGACTGGGGACCATCTTGGCTGCTGTTCTTTGTATTCTCTCAATCTTGTTTATATCTTTCTTTTTGTGTGGGGACCACACTACCGCTGCATATTCTAACCTGGGGCAGATCATGGCCACTATCAATTTTTTCATCATTTCCTCATCCATATAATGAAATGCTACTCTTATGTTAGTCAAGAGCTTATAAGTCTCTCCAACTATCTTGTTAATGTGCTTTTCTGGTGACAAACTATCTTGGACCAGCACTCCCAAATCTTTCTCTTCTCTCCTTTTTGTGACTAATTCATTACCCAAAAAATAATTCAGTGATGGTCTCCTGGTACTTTTACCCATTTCCAATATTTTACATTTCTTTACATTAAATTTCATTTCCCACGTCCGGCTCCAATTGTGTATCCTATCCAAATCCTCCTGCAGTATTTTACAATCCTCCTCAACCTCTATCTTCCTCAAGATCTTTACATCATCAGCAAACAGACTCGCATAACTGTTCACTCCATCTACCATATCATTTACATAAATCAGGAACATTACTGGCGCCAACACTGAGCCTTGAGGGACTCCACTTGTTACTTCCCTCCATCCAGACATCTTTTCCTTTATTACTGTCCTCATTTGTCTGTCTCTCAAAAAGTCTCTCATCCATTCCAGAAGTTTACCCTTTAGTACTCCTATATATTATAGTTTCCACATTAGTCATTTATGAGGTACCTTGTCAAAGGCCTAATCTAAGTCAAAGTAAACACAATCCACCCAACCATCTCTCTCCTGTACCACATCAATCGCTCTTGAGTAAAAGCTCAACAAGTTTGAAACACATGACCTTCCACTTCTGAATCCAAACTGACATTCAGCCAAAATATTCATCTCTTCCAGATATTTTATCCATCTGTCTTTCAGGATTCTCTCACACAATTTTGCGACCATGCTGGTTAGAGACACTGGTCTATAATTCAGGGGTTCTTCCCTGTTTCCTCCCTTGTAAATTGGTACCACATTTGCCCTCTTCCATTCTTTTGGCACTTTCCCTCTTCCAGTGAGCATACAATTAAACTGTGAATTTTATCCGCCAGTTGTTCTCTGCATTCCTTCAGTACCCAATTAGAAATTCCATCAGGTCCTGGGGCTTTCCTTACATCTTGAGTTTCCAGTAATTTATACACTTCCTGCACCTCCACTTTTATATCTTTCATCACCGGAACATTTCTAATCACTCCCTCCCCTTCCACAAGCTCCTTTTCTTTAGTGAAAACTGACTGGAAACGTTTGTTCATTATTTCTGCTTGCATTGCCGCATCATTAAAGACCTCTCCACCTACTTTCAGCTTGGTGATTCCTTCCTTTTGTTTCAGTTTGCCATTAACAAATCTATAAAACAGTTTGGGTTCATCCTTGCATTTGTCAATTATACCTTTTTCAAAATTCCTTTCTTCTTCCCTACGTATTCTTGTGTATTCGTTTCTTGTTCTTTTATATTCTTCCTTTGTTCTGTCGTTACCTCTCTTTCTCCAATTGTTCCACGCCTTATCTCTCTCTTTTTTGGCTATCATACACCTTCTATTAAACCACTCCTTTTTCCTGTTTTCTTTCCCTCTTACTCTTGGTACAAATTTTTCCACTCCCAAATTATAGAGGTCTAGAAAGATATCCCACTTCCTCTGTATCTCTCTTGTTTCTCTGAATTTTCTCCAATCCGCATTTTCAAAAAAGTTTCTCAATCCTGTAAAATTTGCTTTGCCAAAGTTGTATCTTCCCTGTCTATGAAGCTCGTCTCTTGGCTCGACGTTTCCTATTAACATCTGGAACTCAATGACCACGTGTGTGTGTGTGTGTGTGTGTGTGTGTGTGTGTGTGTGTAATTCTAACTCACAGAAGAATCATGGAAGAGAATTACATGCGCTTCAGTTGAAGGTGTGGGATGATGGGTCTCTTTGATCCCACTTGAACACATATAAGACTTCAGCATGCAAGTAGAATTATGCAAACACACACACCCTTGAGTCAAGGGAAACTACCTGATATTTGGAAAAAAGCAAATATAGTCCCCTTATTCAAGAAAGGAAATAGACAAAATCCTCTCAACTACCGACCAGTATCACTGACCAGTGTTGTAAGCAAGGTATTAGAAAAACTTATAAGAAAAGCTTGGGTAAATCATCTAGAAGAACACAGTATGATAACAGAAAGACAGTTGGTTTCAGAAAAGGAAAATCATGTGTTACTAATCTGTTGAGCTACTATGACAGAGTAACAAACACAATACAGGAAAGGGAAGGATGGGTGGGCAGTATCTATTTAGATTTCAAGAAAGCTTTTGACACAGTACCACACCAAAGACTTTTATGGAAGCTGTACCATCAAGGAGGAATTCGAGGCAAACTGTTTTGTTGGATGCAAGACTTTCTCATAAAAAGAGAAATGAGGACAGTACTAAGGGGAAACTACTCATCATGGAAAGAAGTGACTAGTGGAGTACCACACAGGGCTCAGTGCTGGCACCAATCATGTTTCTAGTGTACATAAATGATATAAACAGTAACACTGGAAATGAGAGCTATCTGAATATGTTTGCAGATGATGCAAAAATACAAAGGAGAATTACTAGCACAGACTCTTGTAGGGGGCTACAAGAAGAATTAAATAAACTTCATGAATGGAGTAGTACATGGCAAATGGAATTCAATGTGGACATGTGTCATGTAATCAAGTTTGGTAAAAGTGGAAAAAGACCTGATTGGGATTATAAGTTAGGAAATAAAACCCTATACACATCAGAAAGAGAGAAAGACCTAGGTGTAATTATCAATAACAGACTATCTCCGGCTGACCACATCAGCGAGAAGGTACGGAACATGTATACACTGCTTGCAAATATGAGAATAGCATTCACATACATAAATGAAGACATGCTAAGAAGGATAATAACATCATTCATTAGACCAACCCTGGAATATGCATCAGTAGTCTGGAGTCCTCATCTCAAAAAGCATATAGACAAGACTGAAAAAGTTCAAAGGGCCGCTACAAGATGGATACCAAGCTTAAGGGACCTAAGCTACGAAGAAAGACTAAATAAACTGAATCTACCAACACTACAGGAGAGAAGGAAAAGAGGTGACATGATAATGCTATATAAGTGCATATCAGGAAAGGAGAAAATAGACATAAATGATTACTTAACATATGGAGAAGCATCAGCAAGAGGACACTGCAAAAAACTGCATAAGAAGAGAGGTGATAAAGACGTAAGGAAATTCAGTTTCCCAAACAGAGCAATTGATCAATGGAATGCACTACCGAATGAAATAGTGTGTGCCAAAACAATTCACAAATTTAAGGATATGTACGATAAATATGGTCTAAGACACGGGACAATACGAGCTTGACTCATTCCTGTAAAGATACAATTAGGTAAGAACAATTAGGTAAGAACACAGCTCTCTTTCTCTCTCTCTCTCTCTCCAACTCTCTCTCTTTTACTCTAGTTCATATTTCAAGTGCATATGTAAGTCTATGTCTGACCTTTCACCATATATGTCTGCCTGATTTGCCACGGCTACAATATATCATCTTGCCTGGTCATTACTTACAGCCTCGTATCTGCATAATAAACCGTGAGATATTGTAACTGGCGGACCGTGGCAGGAAAACGAGAGAAAAAGAGGCTGGATAAGAGAAAAGGAGCCGAGAGTAAAAGCAAAAAGAACAGAGAATGAGATAAAGAGAGCAGAGACTGACACAAAAAGCATAATGGCATGAATGGGGCCAGAGAAAGTGAAAGAGGAAGGACAGAAGAGAGGAAAAGGATAGACACCCAAAGCAGCACTACATTGAGTGAGTGGATGGTGTGCACAGGAAAATGGCACAGCTAGGAACAATTTAACAAATGCTGTACTTAGTCTCCTGTCATGACACCATCACTCCAGCAACCAATGTTTGTGCAGTGGGCATGGTGAAGGATGACCCTCCTGTCCTAAGGTGCTTTCAGTAGAGGTAAAATGGGTTTATAGCTTCATAAAAACCTATGCATTTGTGTCTCCTGTTGCCACTATTTGGTAACATGGAGGCACCTTTCATACTCAGAGGGTTAAGACATCTTCCACAGTGGTACTGCATGTCATTACTGTACTTTCAAGTTTATAAATGATATATTTATTAATTTCTATATTAACCCAGTGACATTAAGTTGGTGCTTTAATACAGGCATGTTATTTATAAGTTAACATATTTAGAGAACAATTATGATGCTATAGCATGTGTAGGTCTTTTCACCTGATGGCATCTGTCCATGGCACCACCACCGTGCATTGTCAAGATGGCAGTTATGCAGCAGCATGTCATTACTAATGCTAGGTATTAATATCAACCACCCTGGCATAGTAAATGGTTCCTAGACTACAAAATACCACTTGGTTTGTCAGTCGAGGTAGAATCACCAGGAGGTAGCACTACACAGTGTGAGTGGACTGCGGGTGCCCCAAATTATAGGAAGGCAAGTTATAAGTACACACTCACTCACTCACCATTTCAGCCCCTGGAATCCTGACTCCACCTCATAAATATCCTCACTTAAATGCTTCATATTCTGGCATTAATATCCTGTATATCTCAGGAGTCAAGATGGAGAGATGGTTATTTTATGCTGTGTTAAGTAGACAAACAGACAGACTGACAAATGAGGAAGTAAAGGAGTATTGTGGTGTTGATGTGGTTGAAAATGTTAAGAGAAATACTCTGAGATGGTTTGGCTATGTGGAAAGGATAGAGAATGAGTGACTGACTAGAAGAGTTTACCAGTGAGGTGGAAAGGAAGAGGGGGAGGGGGAGACCAAGAATGAGGAGAGGGATGGAGTGGAAAGGATGGAGAATAAGAGACTGACTAGAAGAATGCATGTGGGTGAGATGGGAAGGGAGACCAAGGATGAGATGGAGTGGAGAGGATAGAGAATGAGAGATTGACAGGAAGAGTACACGTGAATGAGGTGGAGGAGGAGGCTAATGATAAGATGGAGGGATGGAATGGAGAGAGATAAGAGAGAGGAAGGGTGTGAGTTGGAGGGAGGGAAGAGGACAGGGTAACATGGAGGCAATTTGTTAGTGGCCACCCCTTACAGGAATAAGGTGCCTTGCAACAGATAGATAGACACAGATAGATAGAAAAATGGATAAAGTTACCAGATAGAGACATACCTGACAAACTATACAGTAGCCTGAGTGTGGAGATACCAGGCCATTCTCCAAAAGTGTTTATAGGAGCTGCAAGCCAGGGTTGCCCACCACACTGTAAAATATAAAGACATGATAATGGTGATGATAATAATAATAATAATAATTAATAATCATCATCATCATCCGGACCTCCTTTCCCACCCAAGGGCAGGGTGAGGAATAATAATAATAATAACAATACTGGTAATAATAATAATAATAATAATAATAATAATAATTGTGGTAGGTGGGGGCGCTCACTATCCACTCACTCGATGTAGTGCTGCTCTCGGGTGTCTACCCTTTCCTCTCTTCCATCCTTCTTTCCTTCCATCCTCTTCTGTCTTTCTTTCCTTTATTCTTTCCTTGTCCTTCCGCCTATGGGTGACTTTACACTCCCTCTTCTGTCTTTCTTTTCTTTATTCTTTCCTTTTCCTTCTGCCTGTGGGTGACTCTACATTGAGTGACAAGCCAAATGGATTCCTGTACACCAGGATACCATTAACTATGCTGGAAACGAAAGGGTAGTTGCAACATTTATTCACATAGTTTCAACCTGAAATAACATATTATAATAAATACAGTTTCAATGTTTCAGATATTCTAAAATTCTTTAACTTCCTTGAGCTGATATTATGAGTTATTCATATAAACGTACAGTCCACTAGCAAGCATTAAACAGCAAGTCCACCACCAACAGTATAAACGAATTTCTGAATTATATGTTATATACATCTCCAAAGTATATAGATCTAGTTCTATGTTCACTATATAACAATAATATAGGTACTAAATCAATATTCACTTACACCATGACCCTCCATGGCTCCTGATGGACCATGTGGTAGTAACGAAAACCTAGGTGGCTGCATGAGAACTGAAATTTGATTTATATCAGTCATACCTGAAGTATCCTTGCATAATAATAAATAGTAAAAATATTGTATCAAATATCAAGCACACTCTACCATGACAACTAAAAACTCTGTCAAGTATTATAACCCACCGATAGTGCCGCAATCTACTCCTATGTCCGGAGCTTCACCAGGCACCGTCAGTCACTACTGCCTATATGGAACTGACCTGAGAATGAGCACTGAGTGGCCAGGAAGCAGATCACAAACAAATGCTAGCTAGATGCGCCCTGATATACAAATCTTTCTTCCTTCCCATAATTACAATAATAAATCAATACACAACTAATAGTAAATGTTATTACACATTACATCAATATCTTATTTCAATAGTATACCCATAATGCGAACACCAAACACATACTGAACACTAAAATACAGACAGCCAACCGAATCCCATACAACTAGCACAGTTAAGACCTGTCCTTTGCACAATACAAATACTTTACTAATGATTACTCGGTACAATATTTAAGGTAAACAGTACATAATTACAATACAGTACATATCATCATGAGTGCAGATGATAAATCATGATACATTCGCCACCCGCAGAAGAAAAGCTATAAGTTCATTGTTCCTCTACTGGCAATAAAACTATCAGTCTGTGTACAGAACGCTTGACTTCTACATCATCTACACCCTTGTATGTTGGTCCTGGTTTCTGTAACTTGTACCTGATTGTAGCATCTCTCACTCTGCCATCTCGTCCTGGTTCTGCTACTGTTACCTGAGCCAATTTCCATTTGCCTCGAACTGAATTAGTATCCTGAACTAGCACAATGTCGCCAGACTTAAGATTCCTCTTTTCTACATGCCATTTTTGCCTCACTATTAAAGTTGGAAAATAGTCACGATGCCACTTCTTCCAAAAACTGGCAACAATACTGTCTAAAAATTCCAGTCTATTTTTTACATTGTGACAATTCTTCCAAGGACCAGTGGGAGCTCTTGAAGAAGTTCTTCCTAACAGTAAATCATTAGGGCATAAATAACTGCCAAGCTCTATGTCTGTCCCTGGCTTGATACCGATTGGCTGCTCATTCAGCATATTTGCAACGTCAAACAAAACTGTCTGCAGTTCTCCGAATGTAAGACTGCTATCTCCAATCAACATAGTCAAAGACCTCTTAATAAGTTTTACCAGTGACTCGCTACACCCACTCTGCCAAGGTGCATCAGCAGACTTATTGAAAGACCAAGTCATGCCTTCATGAGATCCAAAATACATCAGCTTATCCACATCCCATTTACTCATTATTTGCCTCAGTTCCCTATTGGCAGATACTAGTTGAGGACCACTATCAGATTGTATAGTGCTTGGATACCCTCTGAGAGATACAAATCTTCTAAAAGCAGCAAGGAAATTCTGGGTGTCATACCCGTCTACTAGGTCTATGTAAACAGCTTGTGTTACTAGACAATTGAAAACTACGCCATAAGCTTTACCACTGGTTCTACGTTTAACACTGTCCTTAATCTTAAAAGGTCCAAATAAATCAAGTGATATGTGATGGAATGGAGGGGATGGTTGCAACCTTTCATTTAATACCTCACCCATTATCTGACCTTCAACCCTAGCATTTAGTCTTCTGCAGTTTACACATTTGTTTTTGACAGATTTTATCAATCTCCGTACACCTTGAATCCAGAATTTTGTTTGAATCTTAACTAGGATAGTTTCAATACCAGAATGATCTACATTGTGTAGATGGGTGACATACAGTCTAGTAAAAGGGTGGTTAACTGGTAGAAGAATGTAACAGTCTTTGTTCCAGTTGTCTTTAAGCCATTTTGCTATTCTCTGACCTACAGTAATTAATCCTTGTGTGTTCAGGCTTGGTCCTAATCGTTGATATCTGCTGTACCAGTCGGTCGCCAAGTTCTTTTGTACCTCTCTGATCCACAAAGTTTCTGGTACTTTTAGCAATATGGCAGACAGTGGTTTACAAATGCCTCTTAAAGACTTTTCTTTACCTGCAGCCAGTAACCTACTGGTGACTCTTAGCAGCTTATTATAACCACTAAATCTGTCTAAACTAATAAAACTCAGACTGGTCATGATGTCTCTCTTGATCTCGCAATTCATAGTTACTCCCTTTCTATCTGGTACCTCATCATCACAGAACTGACTAACTGGCCACAAATGAATTGGCTGACATAGGTAATCTGGTCCTTTCTGCCACACAGAATCAGAATTTAGTTTACTTGGATTCATAGGCCTTGTTAAGAGATCAGCCGGATTATCTTTCGACTGTACCCACCACCATTCACTGGGATCAGTTTTATTTTGTATTTCAGCTACTCTGGTGCCTACAAAGGTTTTAAATCCATAAGCCTCCTTTTGAATCTGAGCTCTAACTATGGCAGAGTCCACAATATGCATTACTGAATTAAACTTCCAGTCGAGTACTTGCACAATCATTTCTCTGAGCCTGGTCGACAACACAGCACCACACATTTCAAGACGAGGCATTGTCATTTGTTTAATAGGAGCCAGTCTCTTTTCAGTCGATTTCATTCGAGCAATAGCCACAGGCAAATTATTTGGCAGTTCAGAAGGATCTTTTAACCAAGGATATTCAGCTGTCCACTGATTACTGACTTCATCAAGCTTCAAGCCTTTCTCAATTAGTTCCAATTCTCTCCTTTCTTTTATTGTATAGCTGTTAGACACATTGTTATATCCTGACAACCTGCATGACTCGCATTTACTTCCAGTCCACTCAACATCAAAACACTTATCAAGTGACTGCTTCAGACTGTCTGTACTTTCCACCACAATATCATTGGGATAAGTAACACCTGCTAGATGATGGAGCCTGATACACCAATTCTCTGATTTATTGTTTTCTAAATTTAGTGATGGATGAGTACCACGTAAGCAAAATCCAAATTGGTTCTTTAAAATTTGCAGATTCCCAACAGTTTTGACAATTTGTGGTAAAAAAGTACAGCAATCAGCCCCAACAAGTAAGTCTATACTCCCCACTGGCCTTGTAATTTCGTCAGCAGAGACGTCCAGTAGACTAGCCACTGCTGACACATTTACATAATTTACATTTGACGTTATTTCTCTGATTCCGTAAGCCTTAACAGTCCACACTTTGCCTTCTCTGTCAGTTAGTGGCAATGTATATTCCTTGCTGATGTATTTCTCTGTTTGGTTTCCCACTTTTGTGATGGTCAGATTAATTTCTCTGCCTGATAAGCCTAACTTCGAAGCCATTCTGTGTGTTATGAGAGTCATGTCACTTCCAGGATCCCAAAGAGTGTTAACTGGTTGACCATTAATGATTACTTACTAATCATCAACAGCACATTAGATTTAGAGATAACACTTTTGTTTATCCCTAAGCCATGAAACATAATGCCATCTACATGAGCCTGATGTAAACTAGGATGATGATGTTTTCCACACCTTTGATCGTTATCCACCACATTGCAAGTTCTCTTAAGCTCACAGTTGCGTGCTATGTGATGTCCTGACATGCAGTTAAAGCAAATTCCTTTCCTTTTCATTAGATCTATTTTATCAGGAGTACTTAAACTGTGAAATGCTGAGCACTTTAATATACTGTGACTTTCCGAATCATGATACCAACAATTCTCATTTCTTCTGTTGTTTTTCTTATCTTGTTTACCTACACCTATTTCTGTTAGGGTTTTAGTCAATTTAACCAGACATTGTTCAATCTGTGATTGATTTGTCTGTAGACCTCTAAGTGCATCAACTAATTCAGACTGGTTATAAGATCCTGTAGCTCCCTCAATGAAGTCAGAAGTAGCCTGTTGATACTGCCTTTACTGTGAGCTGTATTGGTTCTTATAGCTGAGTCTATATATTCCAGTACCCTTTTTTCCTTGAGCAGGAACTCAAGTAGCAACTTAAAGATGCTACCAGAATTACCTGACCTATCTGCATGTATCACCCATTCTCACTTGTGTGTGTTTGGGAGGAATTTTTCTATCATACTAACTACATTTACTGAATCCATTTCTGACTCAAGTTTCATCTTCTTTAAATCTAGCCAGCATCTCTTGACCTTTTCTACTAGTTTCACAAAATTTTTATTATCACCTTCTACCAAAGGTTTTAAAGATTTCAGATCTGAGAGAATCACATCCACGACCTTGCGACTATTCCCATATTTTAAGTCTAATCACTGAAACATAGCATCATAATCATTCTCAACCCCTTTGACAGTTTTTAGTGCTTCCCCAGACAAACATTGTTTTAATGCAAAGGGATCTTTTCCAAAGGCTTTCATCATTAACATCTCATAGTCATCTTTGAAGGCCGGGTACTCTCCTATATCTCCACTGAATGTGGGAGGTGTTAATGCCTTCACTTTAACTGCTTTTGTTGGCACATTTTTATCACAAAGTTTTTCCAAACTTATATGAATATCTGTCCGTTTCTTGTCTAATTCTTTCATGTAGTTGTCCTCCTCATCGAGCAACACTCCATCAGCCTGCGTACTGTATAATAATGCCACATATTTTTCATGTAATCGCTCAACTTCAATGTATGCCTCCGATACCTGATCATAGTTGCTCCGAAGGACAGGTGTGGGGTCTTCTTTATCGATGCCCTCTTGAAGCAGGTTCAGCTTTCTCATAAATTTCCGTTTGGCCACAGCTCGCTGCGTCTTGATTTCCTCCAATTCTTCCTCACGTCCCATCTTGGAAGTGGTGTTGAAATGTTAGGTCCAACAGGAAACGAAAGGGTAGTTGCAACATTTATTCACATAGTTTCAACCTGAAATAACATATTATAATAAATACAATTTCAATGTTTCAGATGTTCTAAAATTCTTTAACTGCCTTGAGCTGATATTATGAGTTATTCATATAAACGTACAGTCCACTAGCAAGCATTAAACAGCAAGTCCACCACCAACAGTATAAACGAATTTCTGAATTATATGTTATATACAGTACATCTCCAAAGTATATAGATCTAGTTCTATGTTCACTATATAACAATAATATAGGTACTAAATCAATATTCACTTACACCATGACCCTCCATGGCTCCTGATGGACCATGTGGTAGTAATGAAAACCTAGGTGGCTGCATGAGTACTGAAATTTGATTTATATCAGTCATACCTGAAGTATCCTTGCATAATAATAAATAGTAAAAATATTGTATCAAATATCAAGCACACTCTACCATGACAACTAAAAACTACAGCTTTCGCATGATTTCTAGCAATTTTAAATTGGGAGAGTGATTCAGATGTTTTTGATTTTAAGTAAGAGTTATATGCTAATGACTTTTGGGCTGTTGTTCTGGCACAGTTGCCATTAAACCATTTTGGAGAGTTTGATCTTTTAGTGAACTGTTGACTTGGTATGAATAAATCCATACCAGCTAGTATTAAGTCACAGATGTGGGACTGGGTAGAATTGGGATCACTAGAGAAGAAAGACTGCCATGGAATATCAGCAAGATAATTTCTAAATCCATCCCAGTCTGCCCTATCAAAGTGCCATCGGGTCACCCTGACAGGTTCAGAACGGGGAGGTGTGGGAGGGTTAACTAATGAGGCTTTGATGAGTTTGTGGTCAGGGGATCCAAGTGGTGACAGTACCTCTATCCTGTATTGAACTGGATTAGTTGTCAAGAATAAATCCAAGAGATCAGCATTATGGTCAGGATTATCAGGTATTCTGGCTGGTTGCTTTACCAACTGGGTGAGATTAAACGATTCTGCAAACAGCTCGCACTCTAGACCAGTGTCGTCAGTCCAGGCAGAATCCAATAACCATTCAACATTGTGTATGTTAAAATCACCCAAAATGGTAATTTCGGTGCTAAGGGCAAGGTCAAGGTCATTCAACTGAGTGGACATGGAGTCAAATACACTGGGTTGCAATGAAGCATTGGGGGAACGATAAACTACACAAATATATTTGGTAATGTTTTGACAATTTAATTTATATAATGAATGGGGAGCCTCCCCACACATGAGAGTTGTACTCCACACAGGGGTGGATAAAACCCCTGTATAGAGTCCACAATTGTGCAGGGGTAAAGAAAGAACGGAGTTGGCTTAGCACACCCAATCTCTTGGAAGCAGATTTTACAAGAGATGTAATATGATCTTTCCAAGATAAGTCCCAAATAAATGAAACCCCAAGCATGTTCAAGGATGATGCAGGATTAAGCTGAATATTATTAAACACTAGTGGGTATACCTGTGGAAGATTTTGACACGTTGATAGGTGTAAGAACTGAGTCTTAGATGCATTAAAAATAATAAGATTATTTTTACCCCAGTCAGAGATATGAGCCAAGTCAGACATTAGGTGTGCCATAGCCTCATCCCTTGTTTGTTCAAGTAACTGCTGAGATGGGCGTTGCGGGAACCGAATAGAAAGGTGAAGGGTGGAGTCATCAGCGAATGAGTGGATAGGGTTAGATGTACAGCTTAGAAGGTCATTGATGAATAAAAGGAAGAGAGCTGGTGATAGAACAGAGCCCTGAGGAACACCACTGTTGATAGATCTAGGAGAAGAACGATGGCCGTCTACAACAGCGGCTATAGAACGACCAGAAAGGAAGCTAGCGATGAAGGCACAGATAGAAGGACAGAAACCGTAAGAAGGCAGTTTGGAATTTAAAGATTTATGCCAGACTCGATCGAAAGCCTTTGAGATGTCAAGTGCAATGGCAAAGCTTTCACCAAAGTCCTGAAAGGAGGATGACCAGGAGTCTGAAAGGTAGGTGAGAAGATCACCAGTTGAGCATCCCTGACGGAACCCGTACTGACAATCAGGAAGAAGGTTGTGATAGGAAAGATGCCTTAAAATTTTTTTATTGAGAATTGATTCAAAAACTTTTGAAATACAGGTCGTTAAAGCAATTGGATGATAGCTGGAGGGTTGAGAGTGGTCACCCTTCTTTGGGACTGGCTGAATGAGAGCAAATTTCCAGCAAGAAGGAAAGGTACAAGTTGACAGGCAAAGGCGAAAAAGTTTTCCTGGGCAGGGTGTAAGCACAGAAGCACAGTTCTTGAGAACAACAGGAGGAATTCCATCAGGCCCATATGCACCCACTTCTCACAAATACTGCAGAAGATGGAGTTCCTTTCCATACCCTTGTGGCAAACTGCACATGACTACCCTCCCTGCTTTGTCATGCCACCTGCCCCTGATATCATCACTTGTAGTGTATTTGGACAAGGTTATTCAGACTAGTACAAAATAATCTTTATACTCTGTAATGGCCAATTTTCATAGTCATCTGTATAGTATATGAAAAATTTAGAAAATCCATGCAACTAACACAAATATAAGTACTGTACAGTACAGTAAAATCTAGAGATAATAAATCTCAGTTTACCAAATCACCTTCCATCCAGTGTCACCCCTGACAGCAATTCCAAAGGGTGAGGAAGTGGAAGTGAGGAGAAAAAAGGCTAAAGCTGCTGCATGTGTGATGATGTGTGCCAAGTGCATGGTAGGCCTTTGTATGGCAGAGTGCTTCCATGTCTCTAAATGCTTCAGTCAGAAAACATTGTATATGCAGGTCAAGATCCTGGTTTAGTGTACATAAAAATATAAAATCAGTGTAATAGTGAATAAGGAGACAATGGTGAGTGACAATGCAGTGTGCTACACACAAGTGACAGTGACAGTAGGAGTGCTTCTGAGTGTACCACACCTCTAAACACTTCAGGATATACTGTAATGTGTAGATACCCAGTTTCAATATGTTAGAAAATAAATAATTTGTGTAATAATGAGTTTGGAGACAGGTGGTGAGTGACACTGCTGTATACTACACAATAGCGAAAGTGAAAGTGATGCTCGCTACGAGCATTATTCTGGACTGTTATTCTGTAGTTTTATATGACCAAAGATGAGTACTTGCAGGGACAGAAAACTACTCTGTAAGTGCATAACAAGTAATTAGTGGTAGAAAAATAAGCAAATGAGTGACTATCTTTGGTGAAGTCAAGTGCTACATTTTTTCCCTCATGTGACAACCTGGCATAATTACAGTACGTTACTTCAGCACCTTGTAGGTGACTCTGTAGTAACAAATGACAATAAGTGATATGATTAGTGAGGAAATGTAAAAATTATAAGGAGAACATCATAACCTTAACTGCTATTATGCTCATGTAGCATATTTAGTGCTAAGTGTAGTGCTTGCAATTGTGCTCTTGTAGGCTATGTCCATACCACAGTAAAGTGCAACAAGTGTCCTTATAACTGAAAATTAGGAAGTAACTTGTTTTTTATGTGCTATAGAGCACAGAAGTCACCTCTTAAACTTTGTCTCAGAAGCGGCATGACATCCACCTGCAATGCTGCCTTGCATTTGCCTCGGAGACCCACGTTCACCAACCGCGCAGAACACCTCCTATTCAACTCACTCCCCCTCCAACCATGTACCACTTACAGAGCCAGTTTCTTTCCGAGGTTAGAGGAAATATTGTAGTTTATGTGAATAAAATATATACATGTTGGGTTAAGTATTAGTGGGTCATAACACCTTAAAAAACACCCTGTTTTACCCATATATGCTGCACCAGCAATATGGGTTAAAAACACCCTGCCCCAGCCAAATGATCATTGGCTCATTGTTGTCCCCAGTTAGCCTGTTATCATCATCATCATCCGGACCTCCTTTCCCTCCCTAGCGCAGGGTGAGGAGTAACAATATCCAGACAGCCTAAGTTTGCTCAATCCAATGGGTCACGCTTCCATTCACTCATCATTCAAGCCCCTGGAATCCTGGCTCTATCTGCTATGCCAAAACCATTCACCACACTCTGTAGCTTCACATAAATGTATCCGATAGAGTCAATACAGAAGGTTTACTGCGGTGTATGCTTACTGCACTGGTAATGTCATCAAGTGGTGGCCAACAGGTTAGCATGGGGTACAAAAGTGTAGTTATTACATGCTGTACAGATTACTGCTTACCGTATGATGGAACAACAGAGATGCGATTCTGGTAAATGGGTCCTTCTTGTCTAAATGAACAGTGTCAAGACCTCTTGCTGCCACAGCCACCATTAGGAGGCACTGGTGGCCACACCTTGTCCTGCATCTGAGGATTGAAATAAAGAAATGGTTACAGATGGTTCTTTAAATCTATTCTCTAATATTTTTAACATACCCAACAGCGAAACATATTAACATTATTTCACTTGGTACCATTGGTTAAAATGAAAATATACCTAAGCAGATTTTGTCTTTATCAATGAAAGAAAAGTTGAGGGCATTCATTGTTAAACCCTGTCACACTTAACTATAATCGAATAAAAAGTCAATACTCTGATACAAGGTAAGCAATTGTATAACTGTTGCAATAAAATATAACTAAAGGTGAAAAGCAAGATACAGTATAACCTTGGACCTAACAAGAAAACAATACAGATAAAAGAAAACACCAGCCTTTGCAAGACAACTCCCAAATACCACAGTGAAAGCAAGACTCCATAAACAAACACCTGTATGCACTAAGAAAATGAGACATATCCATTTTTATCAAATTACACACAGTTTTAATTTAAACCTTAGCACGATTATGCGATACAGAATTTTAATGGCAAGAATAAATGAGACAAACACATCTATCCTAGAAAGTCATAGGATGACTTAAACACCCCTCACCCTATCATCATCACTTCCAACCAAGCTTCCCATCACACAGACCCCCTTCCTAAGCTGAGTAAAATCGTCTGGCAGCAGCAAGAATAAAATCATCTGGGACACAGCAACAATACACTGAGAAAAGAGGTAACAGTACTGAAGAGGTTCAAAAATACCAACATGGACTGGTTGTGATGCAGGTTAAATAGCAACAAAATCACATTCCACTGAACAATATTTACTCTTCACTAACTTGGCCCAATTTCTCAGTCTTTTCCAGCTGTGTCACATAAGAGTAACTCGAGGCACAGAAAGGCAATGCTATTACTCATAATCCTTTTCACACTGTGCCTACTATCCTGTTTTAAGAAAGTTACAACTCATAATTCAGGCTGGAAAGATTTAAAATTTTTGGCCACGCTAAAGTTCAGAGTATAATCTCAAGCAAACAAATAAAACAAAATATAATGGCCATATTACTATAACAATGTGAAAGTGTGGACATGCTATATCTACCTATAGCCAGACACCTTGATCCTGTGAGGGTACATATCTCCTCCCTGTCCACTGCCATCTACCTGCCCTCCCCCCAGATTACACCCCCTGCCTCTCCCTCCACCTCACTCACATACACCCTCCTGATGAAGTTTCCTACTCTCCATTCCCCCAACTTACACCCCCCTCTCATATATCTCTCCACTCCATCCCTCCATCTCATCCTCAGTCTCCACCTCACTCACATACACTCTCAGAATTAATCTTCCTACACCCTCCTCTCTCATGCACCTCTCCACTCCGCCCTCCATCTCATCCTCAGTCTCCCCCTGCCACTTTCCCCACCTCCATCTCACTCACACAAACCCCTACTTAGTCTCTCTCTCCATCCCCCCCCACTTACACCTCCCTCTCATACCTCTATTCCATCCCTCCACCTCACTCTCATACTCCACCCCCAACTTACACCCTCCTCTCCTATATACCTCCTCATCCCTCCATCTCATCCTCAGTCTCCCCCTCCCTCTTACCCCACATCCACCTTACTCACATACACTCCTAGTTAGTTTCCCTCTCCTTCCCATTTCAATTTACAACATCCTCTACTCAATCCCTCAGTTTCCCTCTCCCCCCCCCCTCCACCTCACACATTAGGGCCGATTCACACTACACGGTTCGTCTCCGTACGGCTTTCGTATGTTAATTATTATATCGAAATCAATGGGGTTGTTCACACTATATTTTCCGTTTATTGTTCATCTTTCGTGCAGCTTTCACTCGTACAGATCGCCTACGTTTGGAAGAAATCTCTAACGAATGAAACGTATACGTATGGAAACGCTGCGTACCTCCACCAATCAGTGTGAACATCAATACGTATCAGTCACGGTGTGTTTACAGACAACAGAGGACAACTTTAGCCTGTCAATGCTTTTGGCCGTGAACAGTACTATAAGTAGTCATGAGTGACGAGAAGTTATTAGAACTGGTCAGAGGCTACGAGGAACTATATGAAATGGGCAACAGAAAATACAACGATAACCATGTGAAAGAAAAAATATGGAAATTAATAGGAGAGGGATTGGAAAAATTGGGTAAGATATTTAAATATTTCACTATTTTATTATAACAGTGTGACAAATAGCATTTTATCCTTCATCCTATTCATTACCATTCATAGGGTATCTCTTAACACCCTATCCATTACCATTCACAGGTTCTCCCAACATCCTGTTCATAACCATTGGTAGGTTCTCTCTCAACCCTCTATACGCCCATGGAAGAAAACCAGTGGCACTTCAAGAATCTTTTAAATTTCTTTTACAAGGAATGCACCTTGTGGAGCATTTCCTCCCTGTCTAGTTATGTCTACTAAAGAGCTTGCATTGTTCGTGACATTCATGGTTGTAACATCAGTGGCATTGTCACCTTAGTAGCTGTGCAAAAATGAATGTTGCAGCAAGCTGCTTTACACTAATTTCTGAGGCTTCTTGTCGGAGCCACAGCTGCACGCAGACAGACGAGATCATGGACATATAGTGTGAACAGTGACATAGCAAATGAACCGTAACCCTACGAAGACGAACCGTATAGTGTGAATTGGCCCTTAGTCTCTCACTCCAGCCCTCCATCACATCCTTGGTCTCCCCTCCTACCTCACTCACATACACTCCTAGTTAATTCTCTCCCACTCCATCCCTCAGTCTCCCAATTCTAATTTATGGAGCATAGACAACCAAATGACATATGATTTCTTACTAAACTCGTGGAACGTTGCCATAACCTACCTACCAATAACAGAGCCACCTTATTTTAAAAGGTAATGAAGTAATATTTCTCGCCTTTTAAGACTTCGTTCCCTTAAAAAACCTGCAGCCCAGGAAACCATTTACAATGTTGGGTGGTAACCATATCACCAAATAATGGGGTGATGTGGGGCCTGCTATGGTGCTCACGTTAACTGGATTATGCAAATGCAGCATCCATCCAGGAACCAAACCTCCACACTATTCAACGCACCTTGCCATTGCAGGGCTCTGTCTGCCACAGGGGAACACTGATTCACTAAATGAGGTGGCAAGGCTGTTGCTTGCCTGTGGTTGATGGGTCTGCTTGGCCAGGCAGACTGGGGTTGATCAACAACGTACTTCAATTCACAATGCCATCAAACAAAACATGCCCCAATGCCCTCTCATATCCTCCAAGGATGGTGGAGTACACGAGTCTCCTTGGTTACTAGTCTAATACCTCCCTATCATCCCATAAAGGAAAATGGTGGACAACAGGATAAGGGCCAATTCAGCCAGCAGACCAACATGTTCCTGTTCTCCTGGCCACAAAATACATCACTTCAGCACTACCATATAAACCAGCCAGGGAACACAATGACAATTACTTGGATTTAACGTACATGAAAACAGCACTTCTTCATGACTAGCATAAACAAGGACTTGCTGTACACACAACTACAGTTCTTTCACTTAAACTTGGCCAAGACATATCCTTTGACAGCTGACTTAACTTAGTTCAGTAGCAAAGACACAATCACTGGCTCTACAACCTTTCCACCGCACTGCATGACTAAGATCACTAATTTTGATCTAATACAGTATAGCTAAACACGATTCAAAGATGGTAATTTTAGGTCGTTGAAACCTTTCCACAGCACTTCTTCGTGACTAGCAAGGTATTTTAAGGCCAAGTTAAAGTAAAATGATTGAGATGCAGTTTTAACACATTACCGATCTTCAAACATACAGCATATTCCTCTACCCAGCTGGCTTATTTACCCAGCTGGCTTCATCTTGCCATCTTGATATCTTCATAGATCTTGTTGGACACCATCTGTTTCCTGCAAATACAACAACACATTAGCTATGTTTTTATCTACACCAACACCCACTGACCTAACCTACAACACCCACTAACCTACTCTACACCTACACCCACTGACCTAATCACACACACACACACACACACACACACACACAGCCAACTGGATTACCTAAACTCAAGATCACAAGTTTAAATTCTGTACCTAAACAACAAGAGCCTATCTGCCCAGCCTGCAGTCAATATTTAAGTTTCTCTTTCAAACTCAGAATGTGAAACTTGTATTAAAATGCCTCCTTATGGCCAAAACTGACAACTGTTTAATAATCAGCTGATGCAACAGCTGACCTATCAAATCAAATCAAAATTTCAAGCTGAGCAACTTTGTATTTCATAAGCCACTACAATGCTTCCTTAAAGTCAACCTGAAATGCACCCAATAGTCAGCTTAGGCAATGGCTGACATGATAAACCAACAAAAGTTCAGGCTGAGCAGCTTTGTATTTCATAAAATCACTCAAAGCTCTCCAAGAGCAGATATTTACACTTTCCTTGGAGAGAAAAAAAAGTACCACTTCTAGACCTGTTAGCTTTGCCACAGGTGAACAGACCCATTAATATTCCAAAGCACATCTGGTTGGACCACCTTAACCCACTACACCACCAGGCACCTACAGTAAACACAGCAGCACAACCACCTGACACAAAGCATCAGCCAACACCACCTTAACCCACTACACCACCAGGCACCTACAGTAAACACAGCAGCACAACCACCTGACACAAAGCATCAGCCAACACCACCTTAACCCACTACACCACCAGGCACCTACAGTAAACACAGCAGCACAACCACCTGACACATTCAAAGCATCAGACACCACCACCTTAACCCACTGAACGACTTAGACGATGGCCAGATTTAGAAAAATGGCAGAAACTGTAACCACTGCTAATACACCTAAAGATAATTCACCATACTCCCTGAGTGCTTTATCCATCTACATATATCTATTTATCTATATCTACTGAAGTAATTCTGGAGACTATTTCAAAGTCTGCATTACATGAGGAAGCTACTACAGTTCAAAAAAATCTTCCCAAACAAGAAATGAACAAAGTAAGGGAACCATTCAGTGCAAGATGCCTGGCCACTGCATTTAAGAGCATGTCACAGTAGGAAGCACCAATGAACCAGCACCAGGGAACCAGCACCAAGTCACACTGGCTACATGGCACCAACACTGGCATGGGAGCAGCTTTGGCCATGAAACAGTTTGGTGATGAAACAGTTTGGTGTTAATGCACAAGGAGGAAGGCAGGATAGGGAGGAAGGGGAGGAAGGCAGGATAGGGAGGAAGGGGAGGAAGGGGAGGATAGGGAGGATAGGGAGGAAGGGGAGGGTAGGGAGGAAGGGGAGGGTAGGGAGGAAGGGGAGGGTAGGGAGGAAGGGGAGGGTAGGGAGGAAGGGGAGGGTAGGGAGGAAGGGGAGGGTAGGGAGGAAGGGGAGGGTAGGGAGGAAGGGGAGGGTAGGGAGGAAGGGGAGGATAGGGAGGAAGGAAGGATGGGGCAGTGTTAATGGCAGGGCCTTAAACAATCCATGGCATAATACCAAATGTCTAGCCTGATAGTAGGGGGGAAATGTAGGGCCAAAAGAATTATGGAACTATCAAGAAAAGGTGAAACAGTAGAGAGAGGACATGGAAGGGGAAAGAAAGGAGATACAGTCACTGGTAAAAGGAAAAGAAGTCACAGGCAGAAGGAGAAAGTCACAGGCAGGAGGAGAAAGACACAGGCAGGAGGAGAAAGACGCAGGCAGGAGGAGAAAGACACAGGCAGAAGGAGAAAGACACAGGCAGAAGGAGAAAGACACAGGCAGAAGGAGAAAGACACAGGCAGAAGGAGAAAGACACAGGCAGAAGGAGAAAGACACAGGCAGAAGGAGAAAGACACAGGCAGAAGGAGAAAGACACAGGCATTTTGTAAAAAAAAAATGTCAGATTAATTCAAACTTACACAGTACTTCCAATTCCCTGACTCCCCCAACATCTCTTCCTTAGTGATTTATTTTTGGTTTTATTCTTGCTACTACTTGGCAATTTTTACAACTCAGGGGCTGGTACTCTTGAAGCACCTCCCCTAACACCTCTTCCTTATTGATTTATTGTTTTATTCTTGCCACCACCAGGCATTTTAAAATTCAGGGAGGACTTACAGCTCTGATGGGGTTAATAAGGCTACATCTTCAGTTCAAAAAATACAGGATTAATAGACTCTGGAAATATCGCTATCGTATCATTTATATAGACTCTGGAAATATTGCTATCGTATCGTTTATACAGACTCTGGAAATATTGCTATCGTATCGTTTATACAGACTCTGGAAATACAGCTATCGTATCATTTATATAGACTCTGGAAATATTGCTATCGTATCGTTTAGACTCTGGAAATACAGCTATCGTATCGTTTATATAGACTCTGGAAATACAGCTATCGTATTGTTTATATACAGACAGGTATCGTATCATTTATATAGGAAATACAGGTATCGTATCATTTATATAGACTCTGGAAATATTGCTATCGTATCATTTATAATATAGACTCTGAAAATATTGCTATCGTATTGTTTATATAGACTAAAATGTTGTTATCGTGTTGTTTATATACAGCAGACTCTGGAAATATTGCTATCGTATCGTTTATATTCACTCTAGAAATATTGCTCTCGTATCATTTATATAGACTGGAAATACAGCTATCGTATCGTTTATATAGACTCTGGAAATATTGCTATCGTATAGTTTATAGAGAGACTGGAAATACACCTATTGTATCGTTTATATAGACTGGAAATACAGCTATCGTATCATTTATATAGACTGGAAATACAGCTATCGTATCGTTTATATAGACTCTGGAAATACAGCTATCGTATCATTTATATAGACTGGAAATACAGCTATCGTATCGTTTATATAGACTCTGGAAATACAGCTATCGTATCGTTTATATAGACTGGAAATATTGCTCTTGTATCGTTTATATAGACTCTGGAAATATTGCTCTCGTATCATTTATATAGACTCTGGAAATACTGCTATCATATCATTTATAAAGGCTCCAACATGCTTGAATGCGTCGGTTTTCATAACTTAATAGCAGCTCTCCACACTGCTCAATCTCTGGCAGCCTCCCTATTCAGTCCTAGCCCTAAGGTCACACCCTATGGCCTCTTCCCAGGTCTTTTTCAGTCTGCCTCTCACCCCTACCCTCAACCTTGCCACTTATCACCTTCCGCACCCAACTGTTACTCTCCATTAAAAATAAAATCAAGGCATTTGAGAGAACAAGTACCAATGGAACTAAGAAATCTGCATATACAACAAGGCTTTACTATCACACCACTGATTTCCCTAGATAAATAGCTAAGGAAGAGGTGTTAGGGAGCTTCCTTTTGAATGCAGAGGTCTCCAACTGACTTAAGTTTAACCCCTAAAATAAATCATTACAGAAAAGATGTCAGGGAGCTTCCTGTTGTGTGTTAATTCACTCCTGCCACAGCCAATGGTTTTATCCAGCTCTGGGGATATTTTATTTACTGATGGGGTAATAATGGCTATCTGTCTTCTGTTGCAAGTCTCCAAAGACTTAAAACTATATGGAAAAGTTAAGAATGAAACCTAAGGCACAAGGGGTGGCAGTGATCATTTCCTGGGATATAGTTGTTAGCACTGCCAATTTAACTGCAGCACACTTACTGCAAATAATTCCACTTAGCAAAATTGAGTTTTTAATGTTCTGCATGATTCTTGCAACTTTAGCTTCCTCAGCTATTTAAGCACAAGTTGCAGTGCATTTTGACTAACACCTACTGAGGCCAGTTCTGCAACCAACTGGCAATTAACAAAAGCAGCACCACAGCAAGATTTATAGAAAACTATACGTTATGTATGAAACACTCCACTGGCCCATCAATGGTTATTTCAACAGACTGGCACCTAAGTGAATATGTATAACATATTTACATATACTCATCTTGTAGTATCCAGCCAAGTTGCTCCCCTTCATCACTGGTGGTGGTGGTGGTGGTGGTGGTGGTTGATGTCTACCACCAGACACCCACCACAGCAGGGGTGGCCTCCTCTGCCATCAAGCTGCCCTCGTCATACTGCCCTAAAGTACAAACATGCTTTACAACTCCACCCTTGAACTACAATGCCAGTCCTACCTCAACCATCAACACTAGTTAAATCTTAGGCTGAAGAACATACTGAAGGCTGTATCAAACCAGCCATTTCAAGGAGTCAATCAGTTAATATTCTTGCCATACACATATGTACCTATCTCTCAGGAGGAGGATGGTGGACTGCAGAAGGGGAATTTTAGCATGAAGTCTCCTAGATTCATATCCAGATAAGCATGAACCCACAACTGAGTTAAGGGCTCTAGTAAGTAAGTTTCTCA
The DNA here is from genome assembly GCF_032717465.1 of Coenobita brevimanus. NCBI lineage: Eukaryota > Metazoa > Arthropoda > Malacostraca > Decapoda > Coenobitidae > Coenobita > Coenobita brevimanus. The sequence continues at coordinate 55,006 of NW_027643507.1, forward strand.
GTGAAATATGTTAACACCCAAATATGCCTAGTAACCAATGCATTTATTCCTATACAGTATAATGCTACTTCCCTATTCAAGTTAGGTAAATGCAAACAGCAAACTAGCTAGGAACAATCATCATTTTCCTTCATCCTGATCTTTTCCACCTAATGCTGGAGTGAGGAAGGGTGCAGAAAGGAAGGACAGGGAAAGAAATAATAGAGGAAGCACTTACATTTATACCTCAACATTTTTACCTGCCTAATGGAGCAGGAAAAGGGAACTTATTTCCTTCATTCATTCATTTATAAAAACTCCAAGATGCTTCCATACATCAGCCTTGATCACCTAATGGCAGTTCTCCATGCTGCTTGATCTCTAGCAGCTTCTCTGTCCAGCCCTTTATCCCTGAGGACACTGACTTCATACCAGGTCTTTCAGTCTGCCTCTCAACTTTACCCTCCATGCTCACACCTCTCACCCTCCGCACCCAAATGTCATCCCCCATCCTCTCCACATGCCCAAACCATCTCACTCTACCCCTCCTAATCACAACACCACTACACTCCAGTCCCATCCTTCTTCCCAAACCATCTCAGTCTACCCCCTTCACATCACAACACCAATACACTCCAGCCCCATCCTGCCTCCCAAAACCATCTCAATCTACCCCTTAACTCTACCCTCAACACTCACACCTCTACCCCGCTGCAGCCAGTTGCCATCCTTCATTCTCTCCACATGCCCAATGCAATGGACAGTAAATTTCTATGACTGCACCTCTGTAGATATATACTTTACCAATGCCTTCACCCACACTGGATAAAACTTAGGTCATAATGTACCAACTGTTCCCTAATCTTTCTTGCATAGTCTACTGTATAGTCTGTTAACTGCTCTAACACCTGTATCTAAATGACTTGTTAATTATGCTAAAGAAGGGCTATGGCAGAGGTCGGCAACCTGCGGCTCAGAAGCTGCACGCGGCTCTTAGGACACTTTTGTGGCTCCAGGAGCTTCATAAATAACCATTTATTCTTTCAGACCAAAGGCATCATATTACACATGCAAGGCAACATTAGATTTTTCATTCAGCTTTGATAAGATCTATACTATAAGCAGATCAAACAATATCACCGTAATGTTTTGTTTAGATTTAGAATACTGCAGATTTCGGTTTATGAGAATTTTCTGTATTGTGGCTCCAAGAGTACTACATTTTTATGAAACAAAAGATCTATACTACAAGTAGATCAAATAGTATCACCGTAATGTTTTGTTTAGAATACTGCAGATTTCAGTTTCAGAATTTTTTGTATTGCGGCTCCAAGAGTACTACATTTTTATGAAACTTTAAAACAAATGGCTCTTGTAGCTTTAAGGGTTGCTGACCTCTGGGCTATGGGAAAGGTGTACAGGCAAGGTAATGTCAATCTGGCATTAAGCTGTATCCCTCCACAAAAGGACAAAAAGCTATACCAATTTATGGGCTAAAATCGGTACTTCCATCTCACTTAGATTTCTTAACCAAGGAAAAAATAATCTTGCCACTTAGCTATACTGTAGTCTGTCCTTCACCTGATGGAACTGGTCCATGCTCACAAATTTAGTAATTGATTACAATTTCATTAATTTAATAGTTATGGAGGAAGGAATGAGTCTCCTTGGTTACTATATGTTTTCACTGGACATTACCACTCCCACATCAATACAGTGTGCTTGATGAAAATTCAGTTACATATCTATCTAATCTATCTATTGCCAGACATCTTAATCCTGTAAGGTGTGGCCACAAATATCCTCCACACTGTCCTGTCCTCTGCCATCCCTCCAACTCACACCACCCCTCTCATCTCCATCCCTCCAACTCACACCCTCCCTCCACCATATCTACCCAAACTCCTCCCTCTTACACACATTCTCTCCCATATCTACTTGTATCTTCTCTCCATCCCTCCAACTAACACCTCCTCCCATCTCTCCACTCCATCCCTCCATCTCATCCTTGGCTATAATGTAAGAATGAGTGTCCTTGCTCAATTCAACCCTCCATAGTTACCTGCCTATACTAACAGACAAACAGGAGTGACAGAAAAGAGAAAGACAGAAAAGAGACAGATAAGACAGACAGACAAGAGAGACAGACAAGAGGGACAAAGACAAGAGACAGGAAAAACAGACGGGAGAGACAGGAGACAGTACTATACCCACCACAACAGATTTCAACCTCTCCAAGCAGTCATGGCCCCTCTGCTACTCTGAGTTCTCCAGGCAGTCTCCCTTCACTCCTCTTGAACCGCCATCACGCTGCCATCTCTCTGGAACCCTGCTTTCTTGTACTTCACTTACACCCACACAAACCCAAGGCCGCCACAGGAACACCACTGCAATGATTGTAGGAACATAATACAAATTATTCACATTAAGAGTAGACAGTTATACAGTAAATAGCATACTACTACTACCTTGTACTTGGCCTATATTTTGCCTTATGCAGTCCATCTCACACAGTTCAGTGGCAGAACAAGGTAATGCTACAGACTACCCTTTCCACAGCACTTCTCCATGACTAGCAACATTCTACTCATCTACAGTTACAATTCAAAATTCATGATGCTATGATATTTTAAACCAAAAAAGAAGGGCATAGCATCATATTCTAATAAAATTTTGTTACAGCCAGGTATTCAAAGTGAAAGTTGTTTTTATACCTATAGCCACTTCTGAATCAGTCACTCCTGCAAAAGAATACCAAGATGTGTTTGCATTTGACGAGCTGTAGTTATAAGTTAGGAATGAGTCTCCTTGGTTACTATTCCAATTTACAACTACTAAAATCTGACTGGTCACTCCCACACAAAATACGAAGATGTGGTTGCATCTGACGAGCTGTAGTTATGAGTTAGAAATGAGTCTCCTTGGTTCCTATTCCAATTTACAACTACTAAAATCTGACTGGTCACTCCCACACAAAATACGAATATGTAGTTGCATCTGACGAGCTGTAGTTATGAGTTAGAAATGAGTCTCCTTGGTTCCTATTCCAATTTACAACTACTAAAATCTGACTGGTCACTCCCACACAAAATACGAATATGTAGTTGCATCTGACGAGCTGTGGTTGTGAGTCAGGGATGAGTCTCCTTGGTTACTATTCCAATTTACAACTAAAATTTGATGCTAGTCATGAACAAGTGCTATGAGTCTCCTTGGTTACTAGCTTGCTTTTACTCTACCATGGCCTAAAATTGCCATCTCTCCATCCTGAATGCTGAATTTGTTATGCTCTCGACATCAAGGCCAGGTTTCTTAATTAGGGGCCTAAGCAAAGCATTTTTCTCAGACTGCACAAAATTACTTTCTAAGAAGCATCTATTTATTATGTTGCAGATAAAGTCTGCAGCATGCTCATACACATCAGGCAGTTGTGACATGTTACATGGATCGAGTGAGCAAATTGTTTTATTAAGTTCTCTGATGTAACATTTGACTTTGTTTACATCCAGCGAAGGAAATGTTGAAAGCAAATGATCCCCGGTGCACCATGGCTGGAAGTCAACTGAGTATGCTTCACTAGGAGAACTGCTGTCTAAATCACTTCTTATGCAAGATATCTTACTTGTAAAAAATAAAGCAAACTCAGAAGCCAATTGGGTATCAGATACAGAAGTTGGTTTAACAATTACATTCCTCCGACCAACCAAATTGTTCACAACTGCAGACAGTTATTTTTTATCACCACCACATGAATCAACTTTATTTTGATAATACCTAGCCTTTTGGGCTTTTACAGTGTGAACGACTGCTCTTCTCGCAAAAACATAACACAAACGAGTTACTTCGGTCCGCTGCAAGCACCACTCACGTTCTGCCTTTCTACGTTGTCTCCGCAAGGAATTAATGGATGGACCATACCACGGAGAATCATCACGTACAGTGATTGTTTTTACTACCTCAGGACAATAATGGTCAAAAACTGACCTAAGCTCGCTGTTGTAATTATCAACTAACTCATCAGAAGAAAGACTGGAAGAATCAGTGGAGTTTAAACGTTGATCAATTTCAAGACACATCAACTGGCGGTCAACATTCCTGTAATTTCTAAACCTGATTACCTTTTTATATGAATGGGATTTCGGGACATCAAAACCAAGAGTGATCAGAGCATGATCAGAGATGAGGGGGTCAAATGAGTCAACCTCCACATCTGATACGCACCTGCAACCAACAGGGGACAAGATCAAGTCAAGGACATGTCCTGAGACATGAGTTGGATTACTCACATGATTGAAAAAATTGTTCTGGGTGATCAACTCAAGGAATTCTGAAGAAAATGGTTTTGACTCTGGACTGTCAACCCAATAATTGAAATCACCACAAACAAGAAGTCCTCCAGATTTAAGAGAAAACCCTTCAAGAAACTGCCCAAACTCCTCCATAAAACCTCGATCTCCACCCGGATGACTTGGTCGATAGACAATTGCAATTCTAATGGTATTCTGATGGAAATTTATTAATACTTCCAAAAATTCACATGAAGATGGGGTCAGTTCTGAGTCAATGAGAGAGACGTTTGCAAGTGCTGCCGAGTAGATGAGAGCTACACCTCCTCCCGGATAGTCAGCAGCAGGCCTGGGAATACTAATAATAGAATGTGTCTTAGGCAAAGCATTACGAATAATATCGATATCAGACTCATACAACCAGGTTTCAGTCAAGCACAATATGTCAAGCTCTTGCTGATTTAGAGTTTCATTAATATAGTCTATCTTATTATGGATAGAACGAATATTTAAAAGACCCATCCTTAACTGGTTCAAGAGGGACGTAGTCAGATTTTTGAATGGTCAAAATTGGTGTTTTCAATCAATCTATTCCTGTGAGAAATCATAATTGGACATTCTCTACTTGAAGCAAAATGGGCAACCACCTGTGACTTTGAATTAGCATCTTGATGTCTTAAAGAGGAGCAGTTGATGCATTTGGGAGAATTTCTGTTACTACAGTCCTTAGAGTTATGGGCTCCAGCACAAAAGACACATTTAGGTTCATCACTTTTCCTAGAACATCTCTCAAATGTATGACCAAAGCCTTGGCAATGATGACACTGTGTAACCCAGAATCTATCGAAAGTGCGGCATCTTGTAAGATCCACATAGATGTAACTGCCCTGTTTTACAATGGAGGATCTCACCTCTGGCAACATCTTCAATACAGCAGTTTTGGTGTCATTCCTTGTTCTTTTGAAGAGAAGGTTGAGGGTACAACCTCGATCAACGAGCATCTTAATTTTACTGTTTTTTCTCAGAATGTTTGGGATGATGTCAGAGTCACCCAAGGAAGAGGAAAGGCCTGTCACAGTCATTTTAGGCAACATTTTCTTTGGCTCTGATATGCAAAAAGTGCCCTCAGAGCCAAAATGATCACTCAGCACCCCAGTTGCCTCACCTTTGGCCTCAGCTGACAGAAACTTACATGACCAGCCCACCAGCCTTGGTCTTAAGAGAGCTATCAACCGGTACAAACACACAATTATATATCATGGGAAAAGTTAAACTTACATGAATGAAGTGCCTACCACTGTAGCAGTAAGGGTAAAAACACATGTAATATTATTATATTGGTACATCTCAATACAGACCTTCAACATTAATATGCAGACTAGACAATGACACACATAAATATGTCAATAATTACTTTCAAACACTAGCTGAAAGAATTTTTGGTCAAAGAAAAATTGCATTAACACTGCTACTCTTTGAACAGCACCATATAGTACTGAATACATATCAAGACGGCAGGCTCTTGTATTTATACAAGAATATATGACCCCTTCACTTCTGTGATGCATTTCACATATTCTTGCTCATATAACCTAACCTACTGTGGTGTATGCAATAGTCTAACATTAGCCAGAATACTGTAGATGTAGCAGTAGTCTACTTTTTACCTACTTAATATATACAGGTGCAGTTTAATATAAGCCAGAGTATTGTAGATTATACAGTAGTCGTAGTCTAACATTACAGTGCCTACTTTAGTACATGATGGAGTAGCCTAACATATGCCATTGTACTGTAGATGCAAGAGTGGTCTAACAATACCTACCATACCTTGCTGGTGGTGCAGTGGGCAGGGTGGATGGCAAGTCGTCCTGCGCCAGGTGTTGCACCGTCTCCCTCAAGCGCTAGCGGCCATGACTGCAGGAGGAACTGCCAGGAGTGCTTGGCAAGAACATCTGGCATGGACTCATTAGACCGCTCAGGTTCTGTTGGGAACGGCACATAGTTAGGGAATAATATCACCAACATTTTATCCAAATTTCCCATACAGGGTGTTGCATGAAATGTGTGACAAACTTCAGCAAATTGTTCTTGGGACAATTTTGAGTTAAGAATTGCTGCATCAACATGGGTTCATTTCTCATCTATTATGCTAAGGTTCTATTGGGAATGGCAGCAGATTAAAGACTGGTATCTGCAAAATGTTATCCATCACCACCACCACCAGGATTATCATCATCATCGTGTCTTTTTTCCCCACCTGCAAGTGGGGTTAGGTGGGGTCCAGAAGGCAAGGAAGAGGAAGTAACAAGATAGTGATGGACATAATCATTTTATCCAACCTTCCTATATTTTAAAAACTCAATGCAGCTTTATAATGAACCATGAGTATCTTTTAAGTAAACAGTTAAGTCACCATCAATTTAACAATGAAACCACCAAGACATGGAGTACATGGAGAACACAACACCTAAACCCTTCAATCACCAAGCCCTTGCCCTGTGACTGTGACCTTTGACTGATTATTCCAAATACAGTAATGTGCCTTACTTGTAACAATGGCTTTTTGTATCCTGGCTCCCTCTCTGCACCAGCTTCAACTTGTTCTTCAATTTACTCCTCAGACCACCAGCTTCTTTCATCACCTTAGCCACATCTTTCTTCTCTTTCATCATCTTTTTCTCTTCTGCTTCCTTCATCCTGCAAAATCAATTATCATAATCAGTACAACATTGCCATTTACAGTTGTATTCTTGGTGGATTTGGATATATCTCAGCACCTCTTTCTGAGCCATTCATTGTGCACATTTCATCTCAGTGTGCTTTTGTATATTACTGATGCCAACACTGTCACTGTACAAGCACCATAAATAACAGTGCATAATGCTGAGGTGTAATATACAAAAAGGGTTGTTATGAGAGAGGGTTGTATACAAGAGAGGGGCGTGTGAACTGGGAACACAATAGTGAAATGATGGGGGACAGGGCGACATGGAGGCGATTTGTTTGTGGCAACCCCTTATGGGATTAAGGCGTCTGGCAACAGATAGATAGATGGATAGATAGGTTGTTAAGGAAGGGCTGCTATCAAGCCACCTATGCTCCCTACACCATTTAACCCTTTGACTGGACCTGATGCACACAGTTTTTATTCAAGCTAACACCAAAGTATTTTATAAAACTATGACAGTTACTAGCAGTCACAGGCTCATGAAAACTAACTTGAAATAAACTCTTTCTCTGTAACTGATCCATCTAAAAGTTATATTTAGGCAAACACTACATGATTATACTCAGGTTTAAACTAGTGCACAACAGATGCTGACATACAATATATCAAGTAATACAGCATCAGTACAGGTACTTCAGGTTAAAAAAAAAAAAAAAAAAAAAGCAGCACACATTCAGGAGTGGTATTTCCCTCCTCATTTAACTTAAGTGCTATTTTAAATGTGACAGTCTGCCTCTCACAACCCTACCCCCCGACGTTCACACTTCTCACTTTCCACACCCAACTATCATCCTCCACCCTCTCCACATGCCCAAACCATCTCAATCTACCCCTCATCACCACAACACCAATACACCTCAGTCCCAGCCTTTCTCTCAACTCTTCAGTCATTAACCAGCCCCCCAGGCCTCACATCCTAGTTAAATCAACCCAACCTAATCTAGCTTAACCTCACCTAACCCAGTCTAATTGTATTTAACCTCACAATCTCACGTAACCTCCCCATACTTAACATAACCTATTTTGAAGCAGCCTAACCGCATCTAACCCTACCTAATCCTACCCAGTCTCACTTAACCATACCATACCCGACCTAACCCAACCAGTCAAGCCTAAAATGACCTAATCCAACCGAACCTAACCCAGCCTAACCCAACCAAATAAAACCCAACCCAAAACCTATCCAAACCGACGTATTCTAAAGCAATCTAACCTAATCCGTCTATATCTAGTCGAACTGAAGCCAACCCAACCAAAAATTACCTAATCAGACCAAACCCTGCCCAAAGTGACCTAACCTAACTTTCGATCGGCTATATATTCGCTATTAAATTTTGCTGCCTGAAAAAAAGTCTACGGATGTCACATTCCAAGTTTCGCCTGTTCTGTGTACACGTATAACTTCGTTCTTACCTAATTGTATCTTTACAGGAATGAGTCAAGCTCGTACTGTCCCGTGTCTTAAACTATATTTATCGTACATATTCTTAAATTTGTGAATTGTTTTGGCAAACACTATTTCATTCGGTAGTGCAATTCCATTGATCAATTGCTCTGTTTGGGAAACTGAATTTCCTTACGTCTTCATCACCTCTCCTCTTATGCAGTTTTTTGCAGTGTTCTCTTGCTGACGCTTCTCCATATGTTAAGTAATCATTTATGTCTATTTTCTCCTTTCCTGATATGCATTTATATAGCATTATCATGTCACCTCTTTTCCTTCTCTCCTGTAGTGTTGGTAGATTCAGTTTATTTAGTCTTTCTTCGTAGTTTAGGTCCCTTAAGTTTGGTATCCATCTTCTAGCGGCCTTTTGAACTTTTTCAATCTTGTCTATGTGCTTTTTTAGATGAGGACTCCAGACTACTGATGCATATTCCAGGGCTGGTCTAATGAATGATATTATCCTTCTCAGCATGTCTTCATTTATGTATGTGTGTGTGTGTGTGTGTGTGTGTGTGTGTGTGTGTGTGTGTAATTCACCGGGTCGTGTGTGTGTGTGTGTGTGTTCTTACCTAATTGTATCTTTACAGGAATGAGTTGTACTGTCCCGTGTCTTAAACCATTTTTATCGTATATATCCTTAAATTTATGAATTGTTTTGGCACACACTTTCATCCGGTAGTGAATTCCACTGACTAATTGCCCTATTTAGGAAACTAAATTTCCTTACGTCTTTATTGCCTCTCTTTTCATGCAGTTTTTTGCAGTGTCCTCTTGCTGATGCATCCCCATAGGTTATATACTTATTTATGTCTATTTTTGCCTTCCCTGATATGCATTTATATAGTATACTGTATATAATATACAGTATAATCATATCTCCTCTTTTCCTTCTTTTATAATATAAGAGAAGGAAAAGAGGAGACATGATTATACTGTATATCATATACAGTATACTATATAAATGCATATCAGGGTAGGAGAAAATAGACATAAATAAGTATATAACCTATGGGGATGCATCAGCAAGAGGACACTGCAAAAAACTGCATAAAAAGAGAGGCAATAAAGACGTAAGGAAATTTAGTTTCCCAAATAGGGCAATTGGTCAGTGGAATTCACTACCGGATGAAAGTGTGTGCCAAAACAATTCATAAATTTAAGAATATGTACAATAAAAATGGTTTAAGACACGGGACAGTACGACTCATTCCTGTAAAGATACAATTAGGTAAGAACACACACACACACACACACACACACACACACACACACATGCACACACACACACACACACACACACACACACACATACATAAATGAAGACATGCTGAGAAGGATAATAACATCATTCATTAGACCAACACTGGAATATGCATCAGTAGTCTGGAGTCCTCATCTAAAAAAGCACATAGACAAGATTGAAAAAGTTCAAAAGGCCGCTACAAGATGGATACCAAGCTTAAGGGACCTAAACTACGAAGAAAGACTAAATAAACTGAATCTACCAACACTACAGGAGAGAAGGAAAAGAGGTGACATGATAATGCTATATAAATGCATATCAGGAAAGGAGAAAATAGACATAAATGATTACTTAACATATGGAGAAGCATCAGCAAGAGGACACTGCAAAAAATTGCATAAGAAGAGAGGTGATAAAGACGTAAGGAAATTCAGTTTCCCAAACAGAGCAATTGAACACCATATTATGGTGTTTGCAACACCTTAAACCTTCTTCAGTTATACTTTTCAAGTAGTGCCCAATTCTCTTGCTGTATGGGGCTACTCTTGGGTCAGCATTATTAAATTCTTTAAGGCAACTTACCTCACTCCAGTTACCTCCATATTCACTTACCGCAGGCCTTTGCCGGTTCCACCTTTATATTTTGTAGTTTCCCAACCTCCCGTCACCCATCAAAGAAATACCAGTACTATATGACAATAGACCAGCTGGCCCACGCTAGTCAGCTCCTACACAAGTGTGACTAAATAAAAGAAAGTCATAATCCCACTGGCTGGGGAAGCACCCAGGCACCTTTCTTACCAGTTTATTTCTGTATCGTGGTAGGTGGTGGCGACTATCATCCACTCACTTGATGTATTGCTGCCTACTTCCTCCATAGCCTTTATCATTCTTTTCTGTGCCTGTCCTCCTCTCTTCCTATTTCTCCCATCTTTCCTGTCACTTCTTATTGCTTTTCTTTCCTTTACAGGTGGCTTTACATTGAGTGACAAGCCAAATGATTTCCTGTAAGCCAAGAAACCATTTACAACGCTGGGTGGTAACCATATAACCAAACCATACATGCTCCCTATGTGTGAACAAGTGGGTTGGTGGAGGGTTAGTGCCCCTCCCCTTAAAACAAATAACTCAAAGTCAAATGGCCACCCCTTAAGGGATTATGGTGTCTGGTAATAGATAGATAGATAGATAGTTATTTCGGAGATTATACCGATCATTCATATTCAAATCGAAGTAACTGTTAAATGACAGGTTGTGCAAAGACTTGTAAACAAACAGAGCAGTGCAGTAGGACTTTATATCAAGCAATTTTAGGATACCCAATTTCTTGAAAGATGGATTAGTGTGGTCATAATTGCGTAAGTTTTCCATTATACAGACCGATTTCTTTTGGGCTATAAATAAGCGGTTTAATTGAGTTACTTGAGAGGAGCATGTGGAGTGAAGTGGAGGGACAGGCTGACGAATGAAGAAGTGAATGAACGTTGTGGGGTAGATGTGGATGTGGTTGAGAAGATTAGGAGAAATACACTGAGGTGGTTTGGACATATGGAGAGAATGGAGAATGAAAGACTGACTAAGAGGGTGTATGTAGGTGAGGTGGAGGGAGGGAGAGGGAGGGGTAGACCAAGGATGAGGTGGAGGGATGGAGTTGAGAGGTATATGAGGGAGGGGGTGAGTTGGGGGAGGGTAATCAAATGGTGGGTGACAGAGTGACTTGGAGGCGTTTTGTCTGCGGCCACCCTTTGTGGGATTAGGGCGTCGGGCTATAGATAGATAGATAGATAGAATTGTGTCTTATGAGCACCACTCCATACATTGTTACAATAAAACAATAAAGGAAAAATCAGCCAGTAATAAATGAGCTTAAAAGACTGTGTTGTTAGTCGATCACGAATTTGATACATGATCCCACACTGTTTGCTAATCTTTGTATGGAGATACTGGATATGTAAATGCCATGACAAACGTTCATCAATTATAACACCAAGGAATTTTATACTGTCCACTCTTTCAATTGACTGGGCACCTATGTAGATGTTGGGTTGATTTGCAATGCTTTGTGTCCTTCTAAATATAATGTAATGAGATTTGCCTACATTTAGTGTGAGTTTGTTGCTTGTTATCTATTTTTTAATATCTGTTAGGCTGCTATTTACAACATTTGTTAGTTCATTGAGATTTTGGTGGCTGGCATAAAAGGTACTATCATCTGCAAATAGTACTGGCTTCATATGTGAGGTAGCGTACACGATGTCATTTATGTACAAAATAAACAAGAGTGGTCCTAAGACTGACCCCTGGGGAACTCCAGATTCTACTGGCATACAGATAGACTGGCACTGTTTGTATTGCACAAACTGTTTGCGATTGGCTAAGTAGGAAGCAAACCATTGATTTGAAGTGCCTCGTATACCATAGTGGTCAAGCTTCTTTAGTAATACAGAGTGATTTACAGTATCAAATGCCTTAGCCAGATCTAGAAATACACCCATAGTAAATTTATTTTCATCAAATGAAGTCAGCATGTCCTTGGTGAATGACAGCAAAGCACTCTCGGTAGACAATTTTTCCCTAAATCCAAATTGTGAATCAGTGATAATATTGTTGTTGGTGCAAAACTGAATTAACCTACCATAAACCAATTTCTCTATTATCTTACTGATTGCTGGCAGGACTGAGATAGGGCGATTATTGCTTAACAGCTTACGATCACCAGATTTAAAAACTGGAATGGCTTTGGCCAATTTCAACATGTCAGGAAACTTTCCAGTTTCAAAGGATAAATTAAAGAGGAAGACAAGTACAGGAACTAGATTGGCCATTATTTCCTTAACGATGGACATGGGGATATCGTCATATCGGGGACCAACATTCCATAGATTTTTTATAGTCTAACTTCATGTTCAGTAGTAGGTGACAAAACGAATACACTGTCTTGCCTATTGTGTAAATATGAATAGAAATTAACCTCAGACTCTCCAACAGACTCAGCAAGTTTCTTAACAACACTGACAAAGTAATTATTAAAATGGTCAGCTACTTCCTTAGGTTCATATACCTCATTATTGTTTACTAAATAAAAGCAATTATTTCTTTGTCGTGAAGAAGGCTTATTAAGGATGGAGTTTATTATACACCAGCTTTTTTTACTGTTACCTATATTTTCACTTATTTTATTCTTATAGTAATCTGACTTTGCCTCTCTGATTTTAGCTGTGATTTCATTGCGCAGTCTGCGATGCTCTGCACCGTACGTAATGGGTTTCTTGGCACACTTTCTTTGAAGCTTGTTTCTTTCTCGGATCCCTTGCCTTATGATGGATATTAGATTTCATTCCTCCAAGTCAAAAAGTCTTCCCTAGCCTGAATAAAACAACCTTAAGACAGCAGGAAGAGAATAAAAAAGAAATCACCACACAGGAGAGGTTAGGTAAATTTTCATATACAGGATATTCTGTGGCACATTTCAGAACTCAGGAGGTCTGAGTAAAAAATGCTGTATCAAGATGGGTCCCATTCTCAGCCATTACAGAGCCACAGTTACCAACGGCCTTATGGGCTAATTATGAGGAAGACCACTTTCAACCATCAGGTCATCAGTAACTGTAGCTCTGTAATGGCTCAGAACTGGGCCAGGTGACATAGCATTTTAAGTGTTTGAAAACTCTTGCAGGACACCCTGTATATCTCAACAAAATGCCTGATATACCAGATATTATATTAAACACTAAGAGATGCTTTACAGATAAACGGACTACAATTTGTTCATCTTAACTTGGAAGAGACTTTCATAATTTTTCAGCTTATTTCCTGTCTGTAGTTCAATGACAACAATTATAAAGCTCTACATCCCTTCCACAGCAAATTTTCAGGACTACCACCATATTCCTTTGTTAAACTACTGCTATCACTCAACACTCGAGGCAGAGAGATGGCAATTTTAGGCCAAGTTATACTGAACAGAATATAGCATGATATTCCACTGTTAATCTTGTTACACCACATCAGTCAGTATGGGGAGATGACAATTTTATGTCAAGGTAAAGCAGAATGGTATAGATGCCAGACAGGCACCATAATCACTATACAGTGAATGTTGTGTGTGTGACCCACTTTCATTACATGAAAAAACAAGCTGGCTATAGTGTACTCACCATACAGTGTGCCAAGTGTGTGGTCCTGCGGAGACTCTCTGGTGCCCCAGGTCCAACTTGTTGTGTTCCCAGATGAAGATGCATGGAACCCACACACTTGCTGAGCCTCAAAGTCACCAAACGGTGACCCTCCCACCACACCTGAAAGAAAAACCTTAATACTGTAAAATCATCATCATCATCATCATTACTGTTGTTATTATTATTATTATTAATATCATCATGGCAAGAGTAACAGCAAAGGCAAGAGTAACAACAAAGAAGAAAGGTACAGCATGGAGGGATGATGAGGTTAAGAGAGCAGTGGAGGAAAAGAGGAATAGTGGCTAAAGTGGTTACAGGTCAAGGGTTAAGTTGAAATAAGAACTGAATATACTGAGAGCAAGAAGCACGTAAAGAGACTAGTAAAGAGGAAAAAGAAGGAGGTAAATGATGATCTATGAAGAAAATTGAATGCCAACTACTCTGAAAATAGGAAGTTTTTCTGGAAAAAGGTGTGGAAATGTAGAAGTGACAGTGGAAAGAAACGTGAAAGTGTGAAGGATGTAAGTGGTAGATTATTAACCCATGGGGATGAAATACAGACCAGATGGAAAGAATATTTTGAGAACCTGATGAATGGGAATAGAGAGAGCAGAGTGGCTGTAAACATGACTGGTTTTGGGGGTGTGCAGAGAAGGAATGCAGTGCCAGGAAACGTGACACTCACACAGGTGAAGAGTGCTGTGAAGCGGAAGAAAAATGGGAAAGCAGCTGGGGTTGATAATGTGTATGCCGAGATGATTAAGTGTAGTGGAGAGAATGGAATGAAGTGCTTGTTGGAGATATGTGGGAGGGCATCAATGAGTGAAACTGCCAGCAGAGGGGAAAAAGGCTGTGCTTGTACCCCCTGTACAAAAATAAAGATGAGCCAAGTGAGTGCAAGAATTATCATGGCAAAATATATTGAGTGTGGTAGGGAAGGTATATGGAAGAATTATTACTGTACCTCTCTACTCTATCCCTACACATCATCCTTAGTCTCCTCTGCCCTCTCATCCCCTCCACCTCACTCACTTACACTTTCCTAGTTAGTCTCTCACTCCATCACATGGCCAGACCACCTCAGTGTATATCTCCTAACATTATCACATCCACATCACATCACTCCTTCATTTCTGTTGCATGTCAGTATTAGCCACTCTTTTAACAGCTTAGCCTTTATATTATTTCTTTCTGTAACATTCCAGATTTGGTGCTAGGAAATGCTGTTGATTTTTTTTAACCTACAAATAACTGGAGTCAAAAAGAATATATTGCCTGATTTTAGTGTTAGATTTATCCTACTTTAGACCTGCATTTGAGTATTCAGTGACAAGCATGTTCCTCATATTTTAATTTATCCCTCCAGTGAAGTATTTTATTTATTCTTGTTACATCTAATTGATTTTATGCAGCATCAGGGAGACCTCATTTAGGGAAGGAGTAATTGAATGTTATATACAGTATGACCTCTCCAGTTCTAACTCCATCTTGTGCAGTGCTTGTGATAAGTGGGTGCATAAGAGATGAAGTGGTATTAGAGGTAGACTGCAAGGTAATGTTGATTTCATGTGTGTGGTGTGTTGGGGAGAGCATTTAAGATTGTCAGGTTGAAAGTATTGGTCATGCTAGTGAGTCTCTTGAGTATATGGAAGAGTTTTGTCATTTGGGGCACCTGTTATGTGCTGGAGGTGGGGCTGGAGACAGCTCTGTGGCCAGAGTGAGGAGTGGTTGGAAGAAGTTCAGGGAGCTATTACCTCTCCTGACATTGAGAGGGTTCTCCTTTCATTGATAAAGGACCTTTGTATGCAGCATGCATGAGGAGTGTAATGCTATATGGTAATGAGACCTGGGCAGTAAAGGAAGATGAGATCTGTAGGCTCATATGTACAGAAATGACTGTGATTAAAAGGATGTATAGTGTGTCCTTGAACATGAGGCCTGAGGGGCTGGTTTATGATTGAAGAGTTGAGAGAAAGGCTGGGAGTGGAGTGTATTGGTGTTGTGGTGATGAGGGGTAGATTGAGATGGTTTGGGCATGTGGAGAGGATGGAGGATGACAGTTGGGTGTGGAAAGTGAGAAGTGTGAATGTCGGAAATTGGGTTGTGAGAGGCAGACTGTCACACTTATAATAGCACTTCAGTTAACTGAGGAGGGAAGTACCACTCTTAAGGTGCAAAATTGTACAAATGCCTGAATTCACAGCAGATTATCATATAATACTGCTTAGAGCTTATGAGAAAGCAGCATACAGCGGTGGTATATGGATGTAAATACATAATTACACCCACTGCAAATTGATTTAGGACCTACACACAGAATTGCTGTGGGAGAGTTGTCTGTCCTTGCTTTGTGTTTCCACCTCTACCAAGTGAGTTTTGGGGACAAGAAGTAACTGGCAACTCATCTGGTGTTGGCGGGAGGTGGTGAAACACTCAGGATGTCAGTGCTTGCCCAGAAGCGAGATTGGGTGTACATGTTCCCGTCGCTCCGAGCTTGCACCTCACTCTTTTTTTGTATGCATTACTGTTTGCCTTGTTTTTTTCCCTAGAGTCGAGTTTTCATGCCTGGAAAGTACTGCTCAAGGAATGAGAGGGTCCGTATCATTGCATGGTGACAGGATAATGTCCCTATCAACACGATTTGTGAAGGTACTGGACGTGCAAAGTCGACCGTCATGAAGATTCTTGCTGCAGCTTGCAGCCTGCCACCTGAAGCCGTACCATAGCACGAGCATGGTGGTGGAAAGAAGAGGACAACTTTCAGAGGTACAGATACGCTTCTAAAGAGGGAAGTAATCAAGAATCCTCTTCTGACAGCAGTAGAATTGAAGAGAATGCATCCCCAGCTGTTACAAGACGTCTCAATTTGAACTATCCAACACTGCTTGCAGAAGGAGCTGAGTTTGCCAAGCCACACAGCAGCCAAGAAACCGCTTCTCACTGACCGCACGAAGAAGCAGCGCATTCAGTTTGCCAAGAAGTATGCACACTGGACATCAGATGAGTGGAGAAAAGTTATGTTTTCCGATGAAAGCACATTTCAAGTGTTCCAGGTGCATTCTGCCAAGGTTCGTCGCCCTGCCTCCAGTGATTTGGGAAGGGGAGGCCTCTACTTTCTTCCTAAGAACTTGATGATGTGGCCAGTACATTCAAGGTCTGAAACATCATTTGTTAAACCTTTTTGCTACTCTTGGATGCGACTTTTTCATGCACGATTCAGTTCCACGTCTCAAGTCAGGAAAGGTGACAAAATGGCTTCAGGACTATCGGATTGAGGTCCTCGACTGGCCTGGCAACAGTCCGGATCTAAATCCGATAGAAAACTGCTGGGCAAAGATGAAGAAAATCATGGCAGAGAAGAAGACACCTAATCTGGTCAACCTCAAGACTAAACTGACAAATGTTTGGTGCAAAGAAATTTCCTTAGATTACATTAGAGATCTAAGTGATTCCATACCAAAATGCATCCAACTGGTCCTGAAAAACAAGAGAAACATGATTTCATATTTATGAATGGCATTTCATGAACAAACAATGTGATATACTATGATTTCTGTGTTTTTTAATACCTTGTGGGGGAGGTCCGAAGTCAGTTTGCGGTAGCTGTACATACCGTACATAATTCTGAACTTTGGTAGAGATTGCTAGCACACTTAACATCACCCTTCAGGTACAAAACTGAAAAAAATTTGCACATACACCTTAAATAGTACTGGACTAAGTATGTCTATCTATCTATCTATCTATAGCCCGACGCCCTAATCCCACAAAGGGTGGCCGCAGACAAAACGCCTCCAAGTCACTCTGTCACCCACCATTCGACTACCCTCCCCCCAACTCACCCCCACCTCCCTCATATACCTCTCAACTCCATCCCTCCACCTCATCCTCGGTCTACCCCTCCCTCTCCCTCCCTCCACCTCACCTACATACACCCTCTTAGTCAGTCTTTCATTCTCCATTCTCTCCACATGTCCAAACTAAGTATGACAGATGACTATTTAAGATATTTCAAGCACTAGAATGAAAAAATATATATACAATACACATGATTATAGTCACCAATACTGTATTCATATACTTTGGGAGTTTTGCTTTTTTTTTTTTTTTTTTTTTTTTTATAATGCGAGGAAGAAGGAACCAAAGGCCATGAGCCCGCAGTAACAGTTCCCTCCAAGAGAAAAACAAAATACAATAGAGAGCCAAATTCAAGATCCGATCAGCGCTGTTGACATGCTTGACAAGAGAGGGTGGGAGAGGAAAATGGTGAACATATAAGAAAAGCAGAAAAGACATGTAGACTACATTACATTTGTACATAGGAAATTATATCCTATACTTAAGGCACAACACTGTATACCGTAAATGCCTGTAATCACAGCGGGTTATCACATAATACCAAGTTTAGTATACCCAGTTCAAAATTAATATCTTTAACCCACTTATTCAAAGTGGAAATTGCAGGAAGAAGCAGTTTCCAATGGTATCACATCCACCTGTAGCACTTAGCACTCACACTTCTTATAGTCAGTGCAAAGACAATATCATCACCAGTCCAGTGTCTTGCAGATCTTTTAAGTTATCAGACATTTGATTTGAGTATCAGCGAAGTATGGTTTCAGATACTCCTCAACAGCCTTTTTGTGTGTGTGTGTGTGTGTGTGTGTGTGTGTGTGTGTGTGTGTAGTTTTCATGGACAGTCTTGCATTGTTAATGGCACAAAGTAGATTTTCTTGGTCAGCTTTTAACATTTTATCATATATATTAACCTTAAATTCTCCATCTTTAGTCTTTCAGTATCACCTCCCTGTTTCATGAAGTGTAATTGTGTATAATTTTCATCAACTGCTGATAATGGCAGTCTAGATGGGATTATTGACATACCACTAGTGTTGGCTGAAGGCATGGCAGGGGCTGATGGCAGGTGATCTTTGTTGGTTGAGAGCATGTCAGGAGCTGATGGCAGCTGATAGGTGCTGGTTGAAGGCATGGTAGGGGCTGACGTCAGATGATCGGTGCTGGTTGAAGGCATGGCAGGGGCTGACAACAGATGATTGGTGCTGGTTGAAAGCATGGCAGGGGCTGACCGGTCAGTGCTGGTTGAAGGAATAGTATCCTTTACGGTAACCTCACCTGAAATGAAAATTATGGTATCAACAGACCCACCATATAACCCATTCAGGCCCACTATCTATCACAGGCATACTGAATGGTCACATTCCTACTAAAAATTTCTCTAATACTTCCTTCTCGCTATATGACAGGTCATCAGCATATATATAGCATCTCCCAAGGAAGATCAGTTGTGTATGCCCAAGATATATATAGCTTCTAGTATGATGCTATACAGTTAGAGGGCTAAAAACTGATCCTTGGTGCATTCATTTTCTCACTTCATGTGAACCCTCCATTTACTCTAACATGGAAAAATCATGCAGAAAATACAGGCAAAAATAATGACAGCTGACAGTGCATGTAAGCAGGGTTGGCCAGTGTAAATCAAAATGTTTTTAATTAACGATTTAAATCAGTTGACTTTGTTAAAGTCACTGCGTATATGAATATGAAAACCGTCAAAACTACTACTATAATAAAGCATTGTAGTACAGTTATGTATAAAGACTAATGATATATTTTATCTTCATGTCTGGTATAGGCTACAGTGTCATGGCACTCATAGCTCTTATTATAATGATGCTGGGGTGTCTCTATGAACCTCTTTATGACAATGAAAATCATACTGTACCAGCCACTCACCTGAACTGAACATATAGCTCTTGTTTCTGTGTTGCAACATTTCCGATTTCAATAATTTGGTATAAAATAAATACTTCAAATGCTTCTAGAAAACAATGACATTCATTTGGTCATGACAGCTAAGTTGCTGACCCAAAGCAATTAAAAACTGAAAGAGTACATCCATTTTGAAGTACAAAACACAAGTCCAACAGAGGGAGACCAAAGCATCTTTTGCTTCCCCAAGTGATGGAACTTTTCTCCACTAAAGGAAGTACTAAGTTATTTTCTAACTTCTCTACCAGTGGCTGCGTAAATAACCTAAGAACATGTCCTCATACCCAGTGCATATGGCCTCAAAATGCACCTGAAATTGGTCATATATCAAAAATTTTCTCTGTGAATTTACCATCCCCACCCCCACCCCCACAAACCCTTCCCCAGACTTTGATTTTGGACCATATATACAGTATGTATATCCTGGTTACGGCCCAGTTGGCCACCCCCATGATGGGGATCCACCTGTCTCAGACCATACCGTAGTACACAATATTACTGCTACTCTGCCTTTTAGAAGGAAATTAATGTATTTCAGACTTCATGGCATCCAACAAATTCTCATCTACTTCATACATTCTTAATGCTATCCACAATCCTTGTCTATCCACCCTGTCATATGCTTTCTCCAAATCCATGAAGGCTGCATACAACTTTTTCTCTTCTCTGGAAACTTTTCCACTAAAGATCTAAGATGAATATCTGATCTACACAACTGCTTCCCTTCCTAAAACTTCCCTGTTGTTCTCCAAGTAATTCCTCTGTTATTTCTCAAACTCTGTCAATAAGTATCCTACCATATACTTTTCCTCTTTCCACACTAAGAAGACGAATGCCCCTACGATTACCACATACTTCTTTTTCCCCTTTTCCTTTGTACAAGGGAATAATTATACCTGACTTCCAATCCTCCAGGACTCTACCTTACTCCCAGGCCACTCTGCACATCTTCCACATCCATTCTACTACTGTCTCTCCCCCATGCTTCAGCATTTCACCACACACTCCATCAATTCCTAGGGCTTTCCCAGATTTAACTTTCTTCATTGCTTCCACAACTTCTATCCTACTGATTTCTTCCTGTCTTCTAACCTCCCTCCTTCTCCCAGCCATTCCCCAGCCACTTATACTCGCATTACTTCCATCCTCTATGTTCAACAATTCCTTAAAGTGTTCTCTCCATCTGCTCACTTTTTCTCCCTTCTCCACTAGTAATCTACCATTTTTATCTTTCACTCCCCTGCTAACTTCACTTCCACCCTGTCTTACTCTTTTCACCTCTCTCCAGAACATTTTCTTACAGTCCCTCCACTTTACACTCAAATTCCTTCCAAATTCCTCATCCACTCTCTTCTTACTCTCTCTTACTAATCTTTTCACCTCTCTCTTTCTTTCTACATATAACTCTCTCTTCCGCCTCTCAACTTCTTCCACGTCCCTAT
This sequence comes from Coenobita brevimanus, assembly GCF_032717465.1. Classification (NCBI taxonomy): domain Eukaryota; kingdom Metazoa; phylum Arthropoda; class Malacostraca; order Decapoda; family Coenobitidae; genus Coenobita; species Coenobita brevimanus. The sequence goes on from NW_027643507.1 coordinate 76,105, forward strand.
TTCTCATCCATTCATTGTATGCTTTCTTCTTTTGTGACACAGCCTGTTTCACCTCTTCAGTCCATCACGCTGTTCCTTGCATCCCCTCCGTCTTCTCTTCCTTCCACACACCACATCACATGCTGCACATATTTCTTCTGTAAATATCTTACACACACCTTCCACGTCTCCCATCTGCTCCAATTCATATTTGCCCAATCGTTCCTCCACTTCTCTCTTATACTCTGCCTTTTTCTCATCCTCTTGTAACCTTTCCACTCTCCTTGCAACCACTCCTTCCTCTCATCTTTCCCTTCTTCTATTCCTCCATCTTACTTGAATTCTAATTCTGGCCACCACCAAGTTGTGGTCAGAAAGTCCACTCCCCCAACCTCTATAAACTCTTGCATCCATTACACATCTTCGCATCCTTTCATCCACACATACATAATCAATCATTGCCTTCCTTTCATTCAGCTCGCCACCCACCCTTCTCATCACTCGCCATGTATACCTGTAGATCATTTTATGCCTGAAGAGGGTATTGGCTATCACCAACCCCTCCCAGCACAAATGTCCACTAACGCACTCTCATTCTCATCTATCTCAGCAGGCACACCCCACTCACCAACTATTCCATCCACCTTCACATTCCCAACTTTACCATTCATATCACCAATCAAAAACACTCTCTCATTCCTTCCAAACTTTTCCATGCACACTTCTACATTTGTCCAGAACTCTTCTCTCACTCTTCTAGCACGATTTTTTGTGCAGGCAACTCTAAGCTGACATGACACAATCGTGGAGGAAGCTGGGATATACCGGGATTCAGCCGCCATTAGAGAGAATTTTACATGTGTTGGTTTTCAGACTGGAAGCCACTATGGACCCTCACAGGCTAAAACACGATGACCCTAGTGTGTCATGCCAAGACTGGGTTTCCATCAGATGACATTTTACAACTTAGGGATTTTTTTCCAGGATTTTTAAGACGATATTTTGAAAAATTTATTCCATCCAACATATAATCCTATGTTGCCCCATGAGAAGCATAGGAGTCTGGGGCTCGGCAAGTTGGTCCTGACATTTAAGATGACAGTGACCAGCCTCACTCATCCCTGAGTGGCATTTGATGAGCAATAAACCCCAACCATCCCTTGGATATAAACCTATACAAGCTCAATCCAATTGGAACGCCTTGATTTCCCACTAAACCACCAGGCGCCATAATTTGGACACATGGTTAAAACTGAGCATAGTAAGTGGCTTCCTGGTGTACAGAAAACTGCTTGGCTTGTCACTCAGTGTAGAGTCACCCATAGGCAGAAGCAAGAGGAAAGAATGAGGGAAAGAACAACAGAAGAGGGAATATACTGTACTGTATTACAAATTATTTACATTTAGAGTAGACATTCAGCAGAAATACACCAGATTACACTACCACTACTGCTATTACTACTACTACTCCAACTACCACTACCATATACCTCAACTTGCCCAACACTGTCTTCAGTAACCCATTTCATAGATAGTTCAGTGGCAGAGCAATGCAGTCCTACAGCTAGTTATCCTTTCCACAGCACTTCTTTGTGATGAGCATCATATTCTAGTGTTTAAATATTGTTCAAACTCAAAAAATTCAAGAAGCTGAGAATTTTTAAACCAAAATGAAGAGCATGGCATTATTTCAATAGGCTTTTCTTACAGCTCAGTTTTCAAGACTGGGAGTTGTCACTTTTAGACCAAATTAAAGTGAAATGAGTATAATATATTCTAATGTTTATTCTTACAAGATCATTATCAAGATGAGGGGCAGTTGAGGCCAAGTTCAACAAAAGATTATGGCTGCTTTTTTTTTTTTTTTTTTAATGCAAGGAAGAAGAAACCATAGGCAAGGAGCCCGCACACCATTCCTTCCAAGAAAAAAAAATGCAAAAACAATACAAAAGAGCCAAATTCAAGATCCGTTCATTTCAAGATACCTGGACACACTGCGTTTGAAAGACTGGAGATTATAGGTAGGCCTAAATTTGTCCTTTTGCAGCTTTTTTTGTAGCACAAAGGCAGAAAGACAATACGACATCTACATCTTACCCATAACACTTCAGGACTAACATTATAGTCTAGAATTACTCTTGTTATGGATGATGAATTAAACTCTTGTTACAGCTCAGGAATATGGCTGGAAAGAGAATTTTAGGCCAGGTTAGAGTAAAACCTGTATACTGCCATTTACAGTAGACTGCTTCATCATGGTCAATGGCTCAGCAAACATTGCAACCCCTTGATGCCAGGATTCCAGGGGCCTGAATGGTGAGAATGGCCATGTGGCTCATTCAACTGGATGAACACTGGTTAGTATCTCATTCTATCAAGTTTTTTTCTGCCTCTCTGGACCCTACCTTGGGGTGAGAAAGGTGTGGATGATCCCAGTAACACATCAGCCACATATTCTTACTCCTATAGCCAGTTTTCTAATAAAGGGTCATTCCCATGACTAACATGAAGATGTGGTTGCATGGACTTTGACAAACCTTAACTAGGGGTTAGGAATGAGTCCACTGTTATCATCATTGATCATCCGGACCTCCTTTCCCACCCAAGGGCAGGTAACTTGGTCTAAATTTGCCATCCCTCCATCTTAAATGCTAAACTGTAATACTAGACAAATATCAAAATATAAGGCTGATCACGAAGTGCTATGGGATGAATGTAGAGACAAACCACTGTCTTTCTACCTATGAGCTATGTGAAATAACCCACGAAAGAAAAATATGGACCTAGTTATTGTAATGCACCTATAGTCAAACTAACCCTCTCAAACTGAATACACTTGGCCATCAACTAACTGAAAAGGAGCTAGGGATCTTTACACAGTTGTTGCATGGAAAATTGAGCCTTAAGTATGGAATGTTTCTCCATGGTTACTAGTCAAAATTACTCACCCAATCTTACTACACCTGGCTGTAAATTAACTGAAAAGGGACAAGGGATCAGTGTTAAATAAGATATTCTATACCAAATTTAGAATTCAATTTGTATCATCGTATCAAAGGCACCAACATCCTTGCATGCATCAGCCGTGGTCACCTAATGGCGGCTCTCCACGCTGCTTGATGGGTTTCAAGTCACGCCGGCCCCTAGTTTTGCTGGCCCTGGCCACTCTGGCCTCCCACCCTAGTCACACCGGCCCCCCTTTCCTGACAGAAATCCAGTCGTTACAGCTGTTATTATTACTCATTTTTAGCTAACCTAATTATTATTATTAGCTAAGGGTCGGAGTGACTAGGGCGGGAAGAGCTATGGGCCGGAGTGAGTCATTTCCGCTTGATCCACCATTACATCTCCTATGCAGCCACTTATCACAAACACTGACCAAGATGAAGTTATTTCCCACACCCTTGCAGCAAACTACACCTGGCCACACTTCCTCTGCTTTGACAGTATTGCCACCTGCCCTACATATCATCACTTTTGTTGGTGAAAGTCTGCTGTATGTATATCTAACCCCTCTAGAAAAGCCTCTTAAGCTATATAAAGCCATATGGAAGTAGCAGGCACAAAAAAATAATAGATATGGTTACGGCATACTGACCAAAGTCGTATCCAGCTAAATGTCCTCTCCAGCAATAGTGTTATGATGGTTGTGGTTGCTCTAGTAGTGGCAATGATAGTTCTGGTAGCTGTGGTGGTGGTAGTCCTGTACAGCTAAATGCCTTGATGCCGGAAAGGTGCCCACAAATTACTTCACCTCCATGTCATGCAGTTTTTTGCCATCATGCTGTCCTTCCCCCCAAACTCACACCCCTGAAAAAGAACATTCATATAAGCCATGACACTAAAAACTCCAGGAAAAATATCAATGGGTAAGCTTTAGAAATACTCAGGAATGTTTGCAAGACACGCTAAAGTCAATATTATCAGCATAAAAACAATTAATGGGAAGAAAAAGGAAAAAAAATCTTATAAAAAAATGTAAAAATCCTTCACCAGTCACAGCTCCAGCCAGGCTGACCAAAGCTGGCAGATTCCACCAATCTCCACATTCTTTCCCTCCACTTGTTCCCTGCCCCCTCCATCCCCCCACCAGTTCCCACCCCCTCTATCCCTCCCTTCATGTCCATTCCTCCTCCTTCCTGCCTCTCCTCCACCCCATCTCTCTCTCATTTCTTCCTTTCCCCTCCTTGTCTTTCCACCTCTAGTCATCCTTCTTCCCTCTACCTTTTCCTCTTACTGAAAAGCAGCTTCTTCCATCCCCCTCTCCCTCCTCTCTCCCCCGTCATCCCCCCCGCCGTCCTTCACTCTTATGGCCTCCTCCTCCGGTACTCCCACGCCCTCCTCCTCCCTCCCCTGCAACATACAACAAGGGGGGGATTAGAAGCAATAAGAAAAAAAGGGTGTATTACAATACAGTAGTAGCTACTACTGTCTGTTCAGTCAGAGGTACATTTTTTCACTTACTTTATCAAAAAAAAACTGCCTCCTGAATATAAAATCACTTTAATCCTACTGGGGCTCCATAAGGCAGAACCTGGATGAAGAATGAATCCCAGCAGCAAACGTTAAGTTTTATAGGTTGAGTTGATGAAACAATCCAAGTGAAATGTGCCAATGATACACTTTCAATACAGGTGTCATTAGGCTGATGCCAACAGTTTCTCTGACTGCCAACAGGTTTTAATGTTATTTTGGGGCATCCTTAAGACATCTGAATAGACGGCTTGCTGTCCTACCAAAATTCCCACGGAACATTACAGTATTTTACTGAACTTACTACATGACTAAAGGACTCATTCCTACCTCACATCTATGGCAAGCTGCAAAACGATGACAATCTGGGACAAGTTAAAGTGAATGAACTATAGTCCATATTCAGCATGCACTGTTTGATGACTGTCACATCCATTACTAAATTATACAAGATTCTGCCAATGGATGAAGAATCGGGTCAGTCTAATTTACCATCAAATTAGAGTAGAATGTCCCAGCAAATGCCACCATCCAAGTAAACACTGGCCTGGAACATCTTGCTGACCAGTTTGATGGTGACAGGCTGGCGGCGCTACACCAAAGTGCTGGCTTCAAAGAGGGTGTTGTCTGCCCTGAAAAATAATAATAATAATAATAATCTATATACCTCTCTACTGTATCTATAGCCAGATGCCTTAATCCCATTAGGGGTGGAAAAAAATGATATTAATGTCTTCAAAGGGGAGTGTCGTCTGCCTTGAAAAAATAATAACTTGTCGTTTCGTTTTTGAAGGTTCCAACATGCTTGCATGCATCAGCCTTCATCACCTAGTGGCGGCTCTCCAAGCTGCTCAATCTCTGGCAACTTCCCTATTCAGTCCCTTATCCTTCAGGTCACACTCAATGACCTCATCACAGGTCTTTTTAGGTCTACCTCTTTACCCCCAACATTAACACTTCTCACTTTCTGTACCCAGTTACCATCCCTCATCCTCTCCACATGCCCAGACCACCTCAATCTACCTCTCCTCATCACAACACCAATACACTCCAGTCCCATCCTACCTCTCAAGTCTTCCACTGTAAACCTAGTCCCCCAGCCCTTGCACGCAGATATGCACTGCACATCCACATGACCACTCTCATTTCTGTACATTTGAGACTGCAAATATCCTCTTCCTTTACTGCCCAGGTCCCACTACCATACAGCATTATAATTATAATAATAATAATAATAATAACAATAACAATAATAATAATAATAACAATAATAATAATAATAATAATCTATATATCTATCTATCTGCAGCCAGATGCCTTAATCCTATAAGGGGTGGGAAAACAATTATAATAATTACTGTACACAAAATAAATTTTTTAAAATGTATACAGCATCATTATCATCATCACCAGCACCATCTTCAACTCCGTCAATTCCAGGATTAACTGGAATGTGCCATAGTCAAGAGGGGCTGTGAGGCCTATGAGAAAAAAAAAAAAAAAAAAAAAGTATCATCATCATCATTATCACCACCATCAACTCAAACTCTTGCTATATCATCATCATCATCATCTTCCCTAAATTTTCCCACCCTCTGTCAATTCCAGGGTTAACTTGAGCATGTTGTCTTCAAAGAGGGTGTTGTGTGGCCTGTGAAAAAAAATGTATATCATCAATCATCAGCAGCAGCACCACCACCACCATTATCATAATTTTTTTTTTTCCCACCATGGTAAAATAAACTGATGCCTCTTTTTTTTTAATGCAGCACTACACCATCCACTCACTCGATGTAGTGCTGCTCTCAGGTGTCTGCCCATTCCTCTCCCCCATCCTTCTTTCCTTCCATCCTCTTCTGTCTTTCCTTCCTTCATTCTTTCCTCGTCTTTCTGCCTACGGGTGACTTCACACTCCCTCTTCTGTCTTTCTTTCCTTCATTCTTTCCTCTTCCTTCTGCCTGTGGGTGACTCTACACTGAGAGACACACTAAATGGTTTCCTGTACACCAGGAAACCATTTACTAAGCTGGGTGGTAACCATATGACCAAAATTTGGCACCTGGTGGTTCAGTGGGTAATTACGGCACTCCAATCGGCTTGAGTCAGTGAAGGTTTATATCCAAGGGATGGTTGGGGTTTATTGCTCACATAACGCCACTCAGGGATGTGTGAGGCTGGCCACTCTCATCTGAAATGTCAGGACCAACTTCCCTAGTCCCAGGCTCCTATGCTCCTCATGGGGCAACATAGGATTGGATGATGGATGGATGGATGCTGGATGATGGATGGATGGATGCTAGGAAGAAGGAACCAAAGGCCAGGAGCCCATAAACTATTCTAATGTTTATTCTTACAAGATCATTATCAAGATGAGGGGCAGTTGAGGCCAAGTTCAAGAAAAGATTATGGCTGCTTTTTTTTTTTTTTTATGCAAGGAAGAAGAAACCATAGGCAAGGAGCCCGCACACCATTCCTTCCAAGAAAAAAAATGCAAAAACAATACAAAAGAGCCAAATTCAAGATCCGTTCATTTCGAGATACCTGGACACACTGCGTTTGAAAGACTGGAGATTATAGGTAGGCCTAAATTTGTCCTTTTGCAGCTTTTTTTGTAGCACAAAGGCAGAAAGACAATACGACATCTACATCTTACCCATAACACTTCAGGACTAACATTATAGTCTAGAATTACTCTTGTTATGGATGATGAATTAAACTCTTGTTACAGCTCAGGAATATGGCTGGAAAGAGAATTTTAGGCCAGGTTAGAGTAAAACCTGTATACTGCCATTTACAGTAGACTGCTTCATCATGGTCAATGGCTCAGCAAACATTTTAGCCCCTTGATGCCAGGATTCCAGGGGCCTGAATGGTGAGAATGGCCATGTGGCTCATTCAACTGGGTGAACACTGGTTAGTATCTCATTCTATCAAGTTTTTTTCTGACTCTCTGGACCCTACCTTGGGGTGAGAAAGGTGTGGATGATCCCAGTAACACATATACACTCAAACCTCGATTTAAGGGACTAAATGGGGAATCAATTTGTCCCATACTTGAAAATGTCCCTTACTTAAGAATGTCCATTGCTTTACCACATACATAGACAATCTTATTATGAAATGCAATGATTGTTTAACTTATCTTACTTATTTATATGATTATGAACATTATTTTATAGGTACCGTATAAAGAAACATATTAATGTGTATAACCTAGACATTACGTATCATTTTTTAATGGTTTTGTCCATTTATCAGATAGAATATGGAGTCCCTTAAATCCGAAATCCCTTAAATGGAGGTCCCTTAAATCGAAGGATGAGTGTATTCTTGCTCCTATAGCCAATCCTCTAACAAAGACTCATTCCCACAACAAACATGAAGATGTGGTTACATGGACTTTGACGAGCCTTAACTAGGAGTTAGGAATGAGTCCATTGTTACCATACCTACTCATCTTACTCTAACTTGGTCTAAAATTTGCCATCCCTCCATCTTAAATGCTAAACTGTAATACTTGACAAATATCAGACTATAAGGCTGGTCATGAAGTGCTATGGGATGAATGTAGAGACAAACCACTGTCTTTCTACCAATAAGCTCTGTGAAATAACCCACAAATGAAAATTATGGACCTAGTTATTGTAATAGACCTATAGTCAAACTAACCCTCTCAAACTGAATACATTTGGCCATCAACTAACTGAAAAGGAGCAAGGGATCTGTACCAAGTTGTTGCATGGAATCTTGACTCATAAGTAGGGAATGTTTCTCCTTGGTTACAAGTCAAAATTACCCACCCAATCTTACTACACCTGGCTGTAAATTAACAGAAAAGGGACAAGGGGTCAATGCTAGACAAGACTTTCTATACGAAATCTTTCTATCTATCTACTGCCAGACGCCACAATCCCGTAAGGGGTGGCCATTTGACTTTGAGTTATTTGTTTTATGGGGAGGGGCACTAACCCTCCACCAACCCACTTGTTGACACATAGGGAGCACGTATGGTTTGGTTATATGGTTACCACCCAGCGTTGTAAATGGTTTCTTGGCTTACAGGAAACCATTTGGCTTGTCACTCAATGTAAAAGCCACCTGTAAAGGAAAGAAAAGCAATAAGAAGTGACAGGAAAGATGGGAGAAATATGAAGAGAGGAGGACAGGCACAGAAAAAGAATGATAAAGGCTAAGGAAGAAGTAGGCAGCTTTACATCAAGTGAGTGGATGATGGATTTTTATAATTTAATTTGTATCATCATATCAAAGGCACCAACATCCTTGCATGGATCGGCCTTGGTCACCTAATGGCGGCTCTCCACGCTGCATGATTGGCTTCAAGTCACTCCATCCCCTAATTTACCAGCTCTAGTGATTTAGTCACTCCAGCCTCACACTCTAGTCACACCGGCCCCTTTTTCCTGACAGAAACCTACTCATTACGGCCATTACAGTAATACCTCGATATACGACACCCCTAGATGCGATAAGCCGGCTTAACGATTGGGGTAGAAATACCACCATACCCTGCCTAACGATGACCAAATCCTGGTTTAACGATGGGTTTTGATTTTTTTTTTAGATTTTGATGACATTTTAGACTAAAATTGTGTGTTTAGGTTGATTTATAAACTATTTTTAGACTTAGATTAAAGTGTTTTAGCCATAGGTGGAGTGAACATTGTCATTTTGGGGTACAGTTTACTAAGCTTGATTTGATGATTTTCTGATTTTTTTTGTTGGCTTTAGTGAGTTATTTACAGGTGTTAGGCTTAGGTTACCTTCCTTGACAGCCGTTAGGCCATTTAGATTGGCTTTAAACTTGTTTTGGGGTTCATTTGGGCTTGATTTTGGTGGAAACTCAAGGCTGAGAAAAGCTCCACAGCCTCATTCCCTCAATAAGACCATGACTAATGAGACTAAAGCTGTACTGACCTTGATGGGATTCTGCTGGGGATGGAGCCAGTGTCATCCAGGAAGGAGCTGTCTGCTGAGATGCATGGAAAGTCACCCATCAAGGATCTTCTCTTGCTGTTGTCAGGAACAGTGATGTGATGTGGTTCTGAAAAGATACTAAAATGTATACCGGTACATCATATATTCAGATATATATGCCTCCATCTACTAACTGAAATCCCTACGCTACATGCAGCAAGCCCTTTATATCCTGCAGACAAATGCATACACACAAATATACTGTATATCATGGGAAAAGTTAAACTTACATGAATGAAGTGCCTACTACTGTGGCAGTAAGGGTAAAAACACATGTAATATTAATATATTGGTACATCTCAATACTGTACAGACCATCAACTTTAATATGCAGACCAGATACTGACACACACACATATTCAATAATTACTTTCAAACACTAGCTGAAAGAACTTCTGGTCAAAGAAAAATTTACATTGCTATAACTCTTTGAACAGCACCATATAGCACTGAATACACATAAAGTTGGCAAAGCACTTCTAATTATACGAGAATATATAACCCCTCCACTTCTGTGATGCATTTCATATCTTCTTGCTCGTATAAATTAATACTTTCCACAATCCTTGTCTATCCACCCTGTCATATGCTTTCTCCAAATCCATGAAAGCCGCATACAACTTCTTTCCCTTCTCTAGAAACTTTTCCACTAAAGATCTAAGAATGAATATTAGTGCCCGTATTATTAAAAATTCCTAGGAGTAAAAGTTCCTCTCAAAGTGATATTTGGCTCCTAGCTTCTAGAAGTACTCCTAAAAGTTACTTTCAACTCCTAAGTTTACTCATAAATCGCTAAAAAGTAAAAGTCCTCCACAAGGACTTTTAAGGAGATAGGAGGGCTTTTAGTGTCAGTAAACACAGTAGCTGCGTCCCTCAAACAACAAGAGACAAGACAACATAGACCATGGCTGACCGACACCACCCACCATGCAGAAATTTTCAAGCTCGGAAGAATGCATTCATGGAATATGATGATCAAGAACTTGTAAGAAGGTACCGTTTCGATCGTGAGGGCATTCTGTTTATTACGAAATTGAGGAGAGGATTAGACAGGCTTGGCGAGCTGTTGGAATGTTGAAATCTGTTTGGAATAATAATATGCTTTCGGTACATACTAAAGTGAAAATTTACCATTCCATGGTTAGACCAATTTTAATTTACGGGCATGAGTCATGGTACAGTACAATTGCAACAGATCAGAAAGTATTAGGATTTGAGAATAAAATACTGAGAAGGATTCTTGGGGTAAAGTGGCAAGACAGAGTTACAAATGCAAGAGTAACGGATATTACGAGAGTGGAACCAGTTAATGAATATGTGAGACTGTCTTGCTGGAAGTGGCTGGGGCACATATACAGAAAAGAAGGTAGTTTAATACAGGATGTGCCAGAGTGGACTGCTAGAGGAAGAAGAGGTAGAGGTAGGCCGAGGGAAACCTGGTTGAGGACAATGAAAAAAGAAACAGGAGAGGAGTGTTGGTGGGACCTGAAGGAGATGGCAAGAGACAAATATTGGTGGAGAGAGTTCATTGAGGCCCTATGCATCTCGTGGGGTGCCACAGGAAATGACTGATTGATTGATTGATTAGTAAGAGATGTACTGGAAAGGCCCACACATCGAAACCATCCTCTCACACCCGAGACAAAAGTGTTGATACTATTAAGGTTCCTTGCAACTGGAAAAATGCAGCAGTGTAACTGTGATGACTTTAGACCATCGCAGCCATCAGTGAGCAATGTGATAACGGAAAACTCTGTGCTCTAACTGCTTCACACATTGTTAAGAGGTTTGTGAAGTTCCCCCATACACTCCGTGAACTACAAAGAACTGAAAGAAAATTCAGGCGAATTGCTGGCTTTCCTGGGGTAGCTGGTGTGATTGATGGGACTCACATACGAATTGTGGCACCAAACCAGTATGAAGAAGTGGGTATAACTTTAGAAGTAACCAACGTTACCGATTTTCATTATATTATGTCCCTGAACTATTTTAACCAAGACTTACCTTTTACGGCTAGTTTGAGTTGGGGGAGCTAATTTTGTAGGGGTCGTTATATAGAGGCTTAGGTTAGGCTATCTCTCCTTATTCCTTCTTGTAATGCTTTTCACTTTATCACATTCACTGATGGAACTGGGACACGATAATGGTCTTTGGCTTCTTAGTCACATTCTATACCTGAAAGATTTGAGGAAAATTAGTCATGAAGAACATCATAATCCAAGTTACATTTCATCATAAACAAGACCAAGTCTACTAATACATAAAAAAATATACAGGAAAAAAACACAGCAATTTTTAAATTCGGAGGAGTGGGATGGGGTGAGTACTTGACTGTAAATCCATATTATATACGCTGGTGTTAGAGTTCTGAAGTATTGACTAATTCCCTATCAATGGTACTGCTATCTGGGTGACAATGCTACATCAGCTACATTTTGAGCTACACAACATTAGCTGGCAATCTTTCCAATATTTACTATGGAAAAAAAAAAGGGAGGGAGGGGGGGAGCAGCATAAGAAGTCTTACTGTACATCCGTTGCAGCCTCTTGATAAAACCTTACGGATTAAACATATGGAAAATGAAATACAGTAGTCTTCCATATCAGCCAGGGATACTTTATAAAGATGCCTGTTGATGGTCGAACAATGAATATAGCATCAGTGGTCCCCCTACCTGGCATAAACCCAAACTGCATCTCATCAATATTCACTCTTTCTCTAATCATACCTTCTAAAACTCTCTCCATTACCTTCATTATCTGATATGAAAGCTTTATACCTCTATAATTTCCTCTTTCCAGGGCATCACCCTTCCCTTTATACACATTTACAATTACACTCTTCAGCCAATCATCTGGGACAACACACTCATAAATAATCCTATTTATCAGGTCAGTGACTAAACTCACCCCTATATCGCCTGAGGCCTTCAACATTACGGCAGTCAACCCAGACAAACCTGCTGCCTTCCCCACCCTCATCCTGCCTATTGCCTCACTCTCAGTAGCAGTATCAATCAAAGGCCAAGGGCCAGACACTGGATCTGCTGGCTCCAAACCTTCCCTGTCCCAGTCAAACTCCTCATTCAACAACCGGTTATAATGCTCTCTCCATGCATCTTTAATATCCTCACTGTTCACCACTACCCTTCCTTCATCATTCTTCACACACTGCTCACCTATGATATCCCGATTATCCCTCTTCACATGACCTGCCACCCTAAATATATTTTTCCTTTCCCCATGATTTAGGTTATCAAGTAATTGTCTCTGTGACTCAGACTTTGCCCTGTATACCTCTCTCCTAGCCCTACGCTTGGCAGCCAAATATTCCTCTTTGCTACCACCCTTCTTCCATTCCCGGAAAAGCCTTCTTTTTCTCCTTAATTGCAGCTTCTACACCCTCATCCCACCACCAAGCTACTTTATGTCTTGGTGGTCCTCTTGTCCAGCTGCATGCTACATCAGTAACTCTCAAGAAATTGTTCTTGAGGGCTCTGTACTGTTCATTAACGCCTCTGTCTACAGCTCCCTGTTCAACCACCACTCTCCTCAACTCGCTATAGAAGGCATCCCTTACTACTTGGTTTTTCAGCTTCCATATTTTCCTCCTAGGTACATAAGTCCTCTTTTTCATCATTTGTTCTTTAAGCACCACATCACAAATCAATAGTTTGTGCTGCTGCACACACTCCTTACTTCCTATAACTTTAACATCCCTCACTAACCTCCTATCGGCCCTCCTAACCAGAAAATAATCTATCTGACTGCTACTTCCCCAGACTCATAAGAATTAAACCCTGCCTAACCTTGAATGACCTAATCCAACTTAAATCAACCCAACCTAATCTAGCTTAACCTCACCTAACCCAGTCTAATTGTATTTAACCTCACAATCTCACGTAACCTCCCCATACTTAACATAACCTATTTTGAAGCAGCCTAACCGCATCTAACCCTACCTAATCCTACCCAGTCTCACTTAACCATACCATACCTGACCTAACCCAACCCAGTCAAGCCTAAAATGACCTAATCCAACCTAATCTAACCCAGCCTAACCCAACCAAATAAAACCCAACCCAAAACCTATCCAAACCGACGTATTCTAAAGCAATCTAACCTAATCCGTCTATATCTAGTCGAACTGAAGCCAACCCAACCAAAAATTACCTAATCAGACCAAACCCTGCCCAAAGTGACCTAACCTAACTTTCGATCGGCTATATATTCGCTATTAAATTTTGCTGCCTGAAAAAAAGTCTACGGATGTCACATTCCAAGTTTCGCCTGTTCTGTGTACACGTATAACTTCGTTCTTACCTAATTGTATCTTTACAGGAATGAGTCAAGCTCGTACTGTCCCGTGTCTTAAACTATATTTATCGTACATATTCTTAAATTTGTGAATTGTTTTGGCAAACACTATTTCATTCGGTAGTGCAATTCCATTGATCAATTGCTCTGTTTGGGAAACTGAATTTCCTTACGTCTTTATCACCTCTCCTTCTCAGCATGTCTTCATTTATGTATGTGTGTGTGTGTGTGTGTGTGTGTGTGTGTGTGTGTGTGTGTGTGTGTGTGTGTGTGTGTGTGTGTGTGTGTGTGTGTGTGTGTGTGTGTAATTCACCGGGTCGTGTGTGTGTGTGTGTGTGTGTGTGTGTGTGTGTGTGTTCTTACCTAATTGTATCTTTACAGGAATGAGTCGTACTGTCCCGTGTCTTAAACCATTTTTATCGTACATATCCTTAAATTTATGAATTGTTTTGGCACACACTTTCATCCGGTAGTGAATTCCACTGACCAATTGCCCTATTTGGGAAACTAAATTTCCTTACGTCTTTATTGCCTCTCTTTTTATGCAGTTTTTTGCAGTGTCCTCTTGCTGATGCATCCCCATAGGTTATATACTTATTTATGTCTATTTTCTCCTACCCTGATATGCATTTATATAGTATACTGTATATAATATACAGTATAATCATGTCTCCTCTTTTCCTTCTTTTATAAGAGAAGGAAAAGAGGAGACATGATTATACTGTATATCATATACAGTATACTATATAAATGCATATCAGGGAAGGAGAAAATAGACATAAATAAGTATATAACCTATGGGGATGCAGCAGTAAGAGGACACTGCAAAAACTGCATAAAAAGAGAGGCAATAAAGACGTAAGGAAATTTAGTTTCCCAAATAGGGCAATTGGTCAGTGGAATTCACTACCGGATGAAAGTGTGTGCCAAAACAATTCATAAATTTAAGGATATGTACGATAAAAATGGTTTAAGACACGGGACAGTACGACTCATTCCTGTAAAGATACAATTAGGTAAGAACACACACACACACACACACACACACACATACATAAATGAAGACATGCTGAGAAGGATAATAACATCATTCATTAGACCAACACTGGAATATGCATCAGTAGTCTGGAGTCCTCATCTAAAAAAGCACATAGACAAGATTGAAAAAGTTCAAAAGGCCGCTACAAGATGGATACCAAGCTTAAGGGACCTAAACTACGAAGAAAGACTAAATAAACTGAATCTACCAACACTACAGGAGAGAAGGAAAAGAGGTGACATGATAATGCTATATAAATGCATATCAGGAAAGGAGAAAATAGACATAAATGATTACTTAACATATGGAGAAGCATCAGCAAGAGGACACTGCAAAAAATTGCATAAGAAGAGAGGTGATAAAGACGTAAGGAAATTCAGTTTCCCAAACAGAGCAATTGAACACCATATTATGGTGTTTGCAACACCTTAAACCTTCTTCAGTTATACTTTTCAAGTAGTGCCCAATTCTCTTGCTGTATGGGGCTACTCTTGGGTCAGCATTATTAAATTCTTTAAGCAACTTACCTCACTCCAGTTACCTCCATATTCACTTACCGCAGGCCTTTGCCGGTTCCACCTTTATATTTTGTAGTTTCCCAACCTCCCGTCACCCATCAAAGAAATACCAGTACTATATGACAATAGACCAGCTGGCCCACGCTAGTCAGCTCCTACACAAGTGTGACTAAATAAAAGAAAGTCATAATCCCACTGGCTGGGGAAGCACCCAGGCACCTTTCTTACCAGTTTATTTCTGTATCGTGGTAGGTGGTGGCGACTATCATCCACTCACTTGATGTATTGCTGCCTACTTCCTCCATAGCCTTTATCATTCTTTTCTGTGCCTGTCCTCCTCTCTTCCTATTTCTCCCATCTTTCCTGTCACTTCTTATTGCTTTTCTTTCCTTTACAGGTGGCTTTACATTGAGTGACAAGCCAAATGATTTCCTGTAAGCCAAGAAACCATTTACAACGCTGGGTGGTAACTATATAACCAAACCATACATGCTCCCTACATGTCAACAAGTGGGTTGGTGGAGGGTTAGTGCCCCTCCCTGGAAAACAAATAACTCAAAGTCAAATAGCCACCCCTTACGGGATTATACATATCAATGTATATACATATCAATGTTCCCTTGTTTATGATCACAAACAAACTGCCACCATTCATACAGTAGTAAGAGAAGAGTTGTGTAAGGTCAGCAAAACACATCACTAGGACTCAGGTGCTAAAATGCCTCCTGTGCGAAACACCACTGTCCACTACTAACGAAGGCTCTCTCATTTACCTGATCAATTATCCTGTATTCTTGTCTACAGGAGCATTTTGTTAAGTGCTCAGCAGCAGATCACCATCCTCCTTTCAGGGGATGCTGACCACCAGTCCCCTGAGTTCATATCTACCTGAGTGAAGTGAAAACAATACATGAAGCTAAATGCTGAAGGATTTAATCACTCAGTTCAAAATGATGATGCCATCCTTTTTCTGAAGGAATCCTCAAACTGAGGTGAGCCATGCTTCTGTACACATGGCTTGTATTCTCATCAATTAAGCAAGCTCCCTAGCCCTTAGCTAGTTATTTTTGGATACAGCGGGGTAATAGGATTATATTAAAAAAATATGGATACTCAGTCTCTCCTTTTCTTATGAATCCATACATCTTTCCATGAATAAAAAAAAAGCAAATAGTTGAGAACCTACAAGACTTATTTCTTCCAAGGATAATAGAAAAAAAGAAACCAAATCAATATACATTCATTCTGAGATACCTGGACATGTAACAGACGAGGTCACAGGCAATGGGAAGGACAGACTGAGGAAAGAAGTTCCTGAGCTGACCAGCCGTATAAATGAAAGTCTGAAAATACCAGCAGGTTCTAGTTTTAGACAGCTGGACCCTTGTTTCCTTTTGTACAGTTTTGTGTTTTATATTTTAAGCCTGGTTTAGTCAGCTAATTTATTGAGTTTTAAGGAAAACTTTTAATAGTGAAGCTTCAGCAAGGCCTTTGATCATCATCAATCATTCATCATCCATTCCTATGGTGCCCCATGAGAAGTGTAGGAGCCCAGGGCTTGGCAAGTTGGTCCTGACTTTTAAGATGAGTGCGACCATCCTCACTCATCCCTGCTATACATCTTTACAGGCTCAATTAGACTGGAGCGCCTTAATTACCCACTAAACTACCCGAAGCCATAATGTGGTACTGGTTATAAGGTTACCAGTGTAGTAAATGGTTTCCTAGAGTACAGGAAACTATTTGGCTTGTCACTCAGTGCAGAGTCACCTGTAGACAGACTGAAGAGGAAGGAATGAAGGAAAGAAAGACAGAAGAGGATGGAAGAGAAGAAGGAAGGAAGAGAGAAAAGGGCTACAGTCACCCGAGAGCAGTGGATGGTGAGAGAAAGGCCTTTGATAATAGGGGAATTTAAATAAATCTAACTTAACCACTCCAGTAAAAGCACATCTTTTAACTATTATTCTTGCTACTGCCAGATCATTTATGCTTTGCTTAAGGAAGACCTCTGGAAAAGAAAGGGCTAGTATCATCTGATATGAAAGGGTTAAAAATATGCACAGTCTGAGAATACTGTATCCCCTTTATTCTAAAATACCTATTTGATGATGATGATGATGATTCATATTTAAAGCCTATCCATCTCACTACTGTAGTGAAGACAGGGTGATGATAAGGATCATGATGCTTACTGGTATTCAAATCACCCTTTTAGTGACAGCAAGAAAAAGGTTATGATGATGAAGACAATTATTATGATGAATCTTACTAACCATATTTATAACTGTGAGAGTGAGATGCTAATATTGTTACTGTTGATTATGATGACAAAATGTAACTCATGAGCAATTAAACCTGGTACTGACCTAAGAGTATGAAGAACCATACCAGTGAAGCCACCAGTGTCGCCAGGGAGAGGGTGAAGCCATGTTCCACCACTGACCTTGCCTCACAGTGCTGCCCTGCAATACACATCAGTCACTGCCTCTGTTCTTGGGAAGCAGCTGTGTTATCATTAGCTTAAAGGACCCTGTAGTACCTCTTCCTTCACAATTTGGTATACCTTTGAATACCTATTAATTTTCTCTTTGCATATACAGTATAAATACAGCTTCATATCAGAACATGATTTTTTTTTATTAAGAAATATTTAATGAAATTATAAGAAACTGTATTTTAAATATATTCATGTCTTTTTATATATTTACTGTCTCCCTCTGTCTGTATTTCCTCCTGCCTATGATCTCCAGTCTTTCAAACGTAGTGTGTCCAGGCATCTCAAAATGATCGGATCTTGAATTTGGCTCTCTATTGTATTTTGTTTTTCTCTTGAGGGAACTGTTACTGCGGGCTCATGGCCTTTGGTTCCTTCTTCCTCGCATAAAAAAAAAAAAAAAAAACATGGATTATATTATTTAGAGTTTACTGACCACAAACACTCTACGTAAATGTACATAAACATGGTCAAGCTCTTTTGGTCAAAAGACTGGGAAGCATGAGAGTTGGCAAAACTGGAGAAACACAGCAATAAAGCAATAAGCAGCATGTATTTTGGGTCTCACCAATGTAGGAGGAAGGACAGTGGCAAAAATACCCTGGGCTGGCATTGGCACAGGTTCCACCATTAAGACAGGGTGACCACTGACACTCATCAACGTCTTCACAGTGCCCACCCTCTCGTGTAACCTCTGATCCCTCTAGGCACCTGAAGGTCCATGGTTAACAATTATTTTAATTACTCTGCAGGACATATAAATCTTCACAGCAGTTAATTATATCATCATCATCATCATCCGGACCTCCTTTCCCACCCAAAGGCAGGGTGAGGAGTAGCAATGTCCAGACAGCCCAAAATTGCCCAATCCAATGGGCCACGCTTCCATTCACTCATCATTCAAGCCCCCGGAATCCTGGCTCTATCGGATACGCCAAAAACATTCACCACGTTATGTAGCTTCACAGTTAATTATATTCTAGAATAATTTTGCTTTGTCATATTTTTTCCTGTAATACAATACTTAATTCACTCTGGTTTGGTTTCTGGTGTCTGATAACCCTATGAGCGAGGATGAAAGTATAAACAGTATCATGCTAGTGAAGAGACACAGACAGACAGACAGACTAAGAAATATTGTACATTCATACATTCTGTAATCCAGTGTTCCTTGTTCGCCAAAGTCAACCTTTTCTTTCACTGTTCGTAAAGAATTCTGGTCAAGTTCTCTAAGCATGAGGCCCTTTCATGCAGTTTCATTCCACATCTTCCTTGGTCTAACAATGGGGGCTATCCCTCCCACATTCAGCTCTCCCATCCAATAGCTCTCACACATTCTCACCATGTGTTCAAACCACTTTGACCTGTCCATGTGCATTACCCCACTAACATTCTCAATAGCCATGCAATCTCTTAATTTGTCCACAATGTTTGTTTCTTAATGTGGAACTTCCTCTTAATTTCCTCACACTGTGTATTTCTTAGTGTGGAATATATTACAAACTAACAGATGTGGACAGAATGAGACATGCAGATAAAGAGAGATAAAGAAAGTACTGTACTAACCCACATTCATGCCTCCACCAGACATCAATACAGGTGGGGTGAGGCAGGTGACATTATTGCAGCCAGCAGACACACTAGTGAACATGGTGGCTAGGGCTAGGGCTGATGTGTTAACCAGAGGTGGCAGGGGCAGTGGCACTCCAGACACTCGTAGGTCATCCAGGCAACCTTAAACATCATTGGAGGAACACATATATAACAAAAAAGAAGGTCCAAATTACCAAACACACGGATCTAGTCATACAACCATAATATAATACTGCTCCATCAAGAGAGAAGAGGTCTTTGGCTGTGTGACACAGTTCAAACAGATCCACACTGTAAAAGAGATTAAGGAGATCTTATTGTATGTCTAGACACTTGGACACATACCATGAGTGAGATACAAAAAAAAAAAAGGCTAATTATCAGTGAACTTAAACATCTAAATTTTTGGAAGAGACAGAGAGAACATGCGTCTGGGCACTCAAGACACCTGCAGGTCATTGAGGCAGCCTGACAAACATCATATATTACAAAAGAAAGATCTGGACAGTAAGTCCTAGTTATAAATAGTCTTTATTAGGTAAAAAATAATTGGTAGCAGCCTCATTTTTGCTGCCCCATTGCAAGCCACACAGAGTTCAGGGCTTGGTAGGGTTAATAACTACACTTCCATAATCCAGTTAATTTAAGTCATAAGAAACCATCCTACATCCCTGACAACATTACAAATTAAAGAAAAACCTCTGGCCTCTTGCAATCAAACCATGGCACATTTGTACACAACTTTCTCTAACTGGATTTCTATCAGTAAATTATATAAAAATTACTGATTACAGATCCACTGCTACCTATAAAGGAGCTTTACTAGTTTTCCCTAACTTGTAGTATAGTACCAGTTGTATGGAGAACTTTGAGATACAGTATACTGAAAAAAAAAATCTTGTGATTGAACTGACAACTGCCTCAATAGCCAACATCATCATCATCTTCATAATTAGTCACTCTGGTTCACTTCCATCTCTGTTCACTCACAAACTCTATCCTCACAAATGTAACACCATTATTCTGGTTGTTGGCACTGTTTTCATTATGTCATCACTATTCACTCACACACTCTGCCCTCACAAAAACATTAATATTATTCATATAATAATATTATTATTCTATGGATGTTGGGCCCATTTCACTGAGCATGCTTTTGGTACTTCTCCTAATTTCATATTTCTTCTTTTCTTGCATCAGCATCCTACTTCATTCTATTTTTAAGTGAAAAAAACATGAGGATAACAATGATGATAAAGTTATTATTATTACCGCCACCAATGAAGTTGAAGGAGGTTATATATTCACCTACATTTGTCTGTCTGTCCAGACAGTATCTCCAAAAGTTCTCAATTATATCAATGAAGTTTAGTGGAAGGGTGGGCCATGGGCCAAGGAAGAATTTATTAAATTTTGGGGTGGATCCAAATCTGGATCATGCATTGGCGGAGGTATGCGCTCTTTGAGTGTTTCCTAGTTATTATTATTATTATTTATCATTATTATTAATACCACATTATTATAATTTTGAAATTAAAACCTTACACAGTACCTTCAGATATATATGGTGTGCCCACAGAGTTATACATATAGAGTGCGCCACCCTGGTTTGAAAGTGACGCAACCGGAAGTGGCTCAGCGGCCATATTGGGATGCCCAGTCTCACGCTCAATTCAAAACAGGTAAGATGTTCTCGCTTCTCTGTGATCAGGAAATAAAATAGAATGGAAATATATTCAAGCACTGCATCAACTTCAAGAAGAGGAGGGCCTTCATTTAGGAAATAAACTCAGGGATATCCATCTTTCATGGCACACTCAAAAGATGAAAGTAAAACTTGCTGCGCAAACGCTGAGTTCTAGTGTAGCTGACGCATTAATCTTCTGTCGGGATTCATTACATCTCCCACAGTTTAAGGATTGTCAGGGTACAGTTAAATTTCTGCAAATGGCTGATAAACTTTTTGATGTACTGAACTCGAGAAACAAATTTGCTAGAGGAATGAAAGCAGCACTTCAACCTGAGACAGAAGTAGTTTCAATGTCATTCTTAGATCAAGCATTTGCTTATCTAATGGCTATCACTAATTCTGATGACATCCTCATGTACAAAACTTCTAGAAAGACACCTTTCATTGGTTTTTTGGCTGCCATTAAGAGTGTTCAGGCACTTTATAAACAGTTTGTAGGTGTAAATCAGCCACTCCAGTACTTTCTAACTTATAAGCTGTCACAGGATCACTTAGAACTCTTTTTCTGTGCAATTCGAGCATCTGGTGGCTTTCGAAATAACCCTTCTGCGTTAAACCTCATGGCAGCATACAAGAGACTCCTTCTGAGGCATGAAATAAAAACGTCAAACGGGAATGTCTCTGCACAAGACCTCACTGAAGTGCTCACATCTGCAACATCTAGCAGTGTCATGAAGAAAGCTTTAGAGGATAAAACTGAAGATATTATGATGGCAAGAAGATATGATATCATTCCTCGTAGTCCTGCCCAAGAAGATCATGATTATGTAGACTGTCCAAACCTTACAGATGTCTCAGATTATAAGGAAGCTGCAGTAGGTTACATTGCTGGATATGCAGTTAAAATGGTAAAGAGAAATATTTCATGTCCAGACTGCTTGTCTGCACTTACAGCAACAGAAATTAAGAACAATGATAAAAGTTGTGCATTGATACTGGTTAAGGACAAAGGCGGCTTGATAAAGCCCTCTATGAGTGCTGTGTCTGTCTGCAGATCCACAGAGAAAATATTTCAGAAAATGTTGAAAAGTCATGACAAAGAGCTACGTAACATTCCCAGAATTTCCTCTCTAGTTGCATATTCTGTATTGAAAGAGACTGGTAGCACTGCATTTAAAACACATAATTCCCATATGTTTGAATGTTCACCTGATAATAATCACATTTTTTCTCTTATTAAAGCAGTGGTGCTTGCATATTGCAAGATACGTTTGCATCATCTTGCAAAAGCAACCACTGCTAAAGTAAGAGGCTGTTATGTTAGGAAAACACTAACTAAGTTAGTATTATTTAAGAACCAGTAAGTGAGGGCACTCACCATCCACTCAATTAATGTAATGCTATTAATAAATTGGTATATGTTCGCTTCTAATCGTTGATTTTTGTGTATCCAAAGTAAAATGGTGCGTAGAGACAAGGTAAGGGGACCGGGAATAACTTTTCTTCTCACTTCATTCAGAGCGCAATAGTAATGGAGAAAAGGCTTAAAATAGCTAAAGTAATTATATTGATAACTGCTCTATCTATTTACATCAGGATATAATGCAAAAAACACTCGGGAAAGGTTAGTATTTATGAATTATGATGAGCTGTACGGGAAGGTCGGGACTCGGTAGAGTGGGCATCCTAAGATGGCCGCCGCGCCGGGCCCGCTGGCTTCACTTATCGCCCATACCACAACACAGGGACGCGCGCTCTATATGTATAACTCTGTGGGTGTGCCACTGCCCATCAGTAAGGACGACCTGGGTGAGGCAGAGGTGTGTGAGTGCATCAGGGTGTAGCAGCAGCTTCAGACACACCCGCCCACTGACTAGGTGTAGCGCTGCCAGGTCACGCCCATGTTGTGACCCCACCCACACCAGCTGACCAGAGTGTTCCCACGTACGAAACCTTACAAATATATAACAGTGAGTCCTCAATACAGCTGGGTCCCATTAAATGAGTGGGATGTGTTGATGGAAGACTGCTTGGATAGCAAAAGAGCAGACACTTGTATATCAAACAAAATAAAAGGATCGTGAAACTCATATAACAGAGTACATAAATTAAGAGAAAAATAGGGTTAGGCTAACTGACCCTGCTCGCATAACTGAGATCGGGTCTAAATTGCCCATTCTCATATCACTGGTTTCTTGTATAGCAGATACTTGTATAACAGGACCTGCTTGTGTAAATAACATTTTTAAAGTCCTCTGCTTTTACTGTTCACATGTCCACAACCTTACAAAAAATATTTTTACCATATCCCCTTGCTGTATGTTGCCTCTTTTCATGTTATTATACAGTAAGAACCTCTTCATCCTTACATGTCTCTTTAAAAATTAATAACATATTTTCTGGCTAGAATAAAATACAGTTGACATTATCCAGCAGCAGGATAATGGAGACTTTTTCTAACCCTTCCACCCCAAGGCATCTCTCCTTAGCTGAATAAATCACTAGGTATTTGTCAGAATAAAATATAAAGCATCTCCTCTGGTTGAATGGGTCTACAGTAAATAATGGTAAAACATCGCTCTCATCTTAAATGTCAGGACCAACTTGCCTAACCCCCGGCTCCTACACTCCTCATGGGGCAATGTAGGATTGGATGATGGATGGATGGATGGAAAACTAATTTGTCAATCAAAAATCCACTATAACCTATAAATCTTAATTCCCTGGTTCCCCAATTTTCATCACCAATTACATGGAAAATGTTGTAACAGTCTGGAACACATCCGTGACTTAATAATGAAGACTGTCTGCATGGCCCTTCTATTGATCAGTGGGTAGATGAGCATTTTGATGGTATAGTCATAAAGACAGAATGATTATGAACTAGGAGGAGAGGAGGGTATTGCATATATGTGTGAGTCTGAGGACAAGGGGAGGCAAGGAAGGCCAAAAAGATGTCTGGATATGGTAAATGAGAGCATGAGAGGGAGAAATAAAAGAAATTTCATGAAACAAATGACTTGGTGAGGAAAAGAAATTTATAAAGATGAACATAACACAGATTTCACTCATTTTTTAACCTGACATGAATTGAACTGGTTTTATCCTACAGGCACTTGTGAGTTACAGAAAAAGAAAACAGACCTTCTTTTTTCTTTTACTTTCTCTGAATGGATTATTTTTTTAAACAAAAGGGCTCTCTTAATTCCATTTTCTTTAACAGGATTATTTTTTGAAAGGATTCAGTCTTTGGGTTCTACTTCTGCATAAATCAAATGGTTGGTGTAGTTCTTAGGATTTCATTTCATTTGATAAGTTATGGATGAAACAATTTTTAGTAGAGCTTGAACCTTTTGTTTATATTTTCTGCACAAATAACTGGGTTCTTATGCTGTGGCTCCTTAACTTGCCAATAAGCAAGGTGCAGCGGGCTAAAACAACATAAGCTATGTCAAAAGATTTCTTATGTTGTGTAGTAAACAGGGCTATCACATATCTGACTCCTTATGGAACAATATTTTTAGAGTTTTAATCACTGCTTTCTTATTTTTGCATAAATTAAAAGGACCTAGTAAAAAGCTCCTCAACTGCTCAATGAGCAAGGACTGAGGCAACAACACAGTCCATTCCAATATCAGAATTTTACTCATATTTCTCACTCAAACTACATCACCCATATGGGTAACTGTCATTCTAATCTGGAATGGACTATATAGTGTACTGTAGTTCCAGGTGATAAAGTTAAGAGTGTGGGAATATGGGCAAGTGTGAGGGGGTATGTAATGATCAAGTGTAGTTCTAGTAAGGAAGGGACTATGACCGAAGGCCAGTTGATCTCACCTGAGCTGGAGGAAGGTGGTATGTGGAGGTGGAACAGAGGTGAGTGCCATCTTGACATAACTGCTGTGTGCAAAAAAAGACAGGCTGAGTGCGGTGCATGCAGGTTTCACCCGCCCAGCCTGACTCACACTCACATGACCCCTTCCCACCCACACCAACACACCTGTTGAAAAGACAAATTTAGAAGGGAGCAATGAAACTATACTTTACACTAATGCCAGTATCAAATCTTATATAATCACAAGGTGGGACAGTGAGCTGTCTTCAGCTGTGTATACGAAAGAACCTCTGCCATATGTTCCCTATTTTTGCATTCCTCTTTGCTGTCAAGTCACAGTAATTTTAAAAAATATATATATTAATCTTCCATGCTATCTATAAAATTTATATGCTTGTATCCTTCAATTTATATTACCAAATGTATGGAAAAAGCTGGGATATATTGGAATAAATAATAAACAACAAGGACTAAACTGTAACGTACTCCCATATCCCAGGGAAAAGAATACTACCTACTGATTACTTGCACGTCATAGACACATAGTACCTTGTGCTGTCTGGCACAATGGACATACACATATTTACCTACTACTGTACAGTACAGTACATGCATAGCCAACATAAATTATTATCATACACTCTGAAAGGCAATACAGTATTCCAGGCTTGCCAATTTCAACCTTGTTAACCTTATGGCTGCACTCCTAGTTACAAAGTCTTCCAAAGCAAATCTCCTCAAGTTCCCTAATGCAAAGGCTCATTCTGAAATCACATAATTTTCAAAGTATGTCTGTAGACTTTCTTATCCATATATATGCCAAAGAGGTTAATGGTTAATTCATGGATGGTATACATACTCAATTAATTTATGAATAACTTACCTAGCATTGTTTTGACAAGGGTGTCCAGCAAGTGTGCAGGCGTCCTGGCCAGGGCAACCTGGGGAACTGTCCTCACCCAACACACCTTCACCAAGGTCTCTCAGCTGAAACACACAGTACACTGCCATTCATTGCTGATTATAAACATTCATCTCACACTCACATCAACATCATCACCATCATTTTTACTGCTAAATACTGTAATGGGGTGGAGTACAATCCAGAATAAATGATGTACAAATACTGAATTAGCCATTAAGTCCATTGTTATCTGTAAAGCTAAATTACCAGACTGCACCAGTTACCTCTCCACTGACTCGTAAGTTCCTAATGCAGCCGAGGAATGCAGCATCTGTGACTCGTGCTGGCCCATGCATGCTGGAGGTGTTCTGGGGGAGGGTGAGCCAGGCCGCCCACCTGCAGAGGCGCTGACACACTCAAGGCACGTTCTTGTGGTGGCAGTGGACCAGCCACTCTGCATTCTCCACCACCCTCACATCGATCTACAACAATTTCTACCATCTGAAAATGAGAAATAAATACTGTATAAGCAAATAATAACTAAATAAATAAATACAGTAATCTCTTGATTATCCGGACGGCCATTACCCTGACAATCCATTTCCTGGATGTTGTGATCTGGCTGTTAGAAACCATTATTTGTACATTTTTCCATAATATCCAGACAAAATGCTTGCATCCAGATGGAAATTATGGCTGCACGAACATTTTTGCATCTGACTGGGCAGGAATAGCCTGGTGGTGCTATCATTGTTGCTAGGTGGCGATTGTGTAGTAAACAGCTCCTCCCAGACAGTTGTTTTGGCAGTGAACATGTTGGTTTTTGTAGTTGTTCCCTACCTGCTTCAGGCATTGTTGTTCCTTGCATGCCTCTTCCTAGGGTGTGTGATGATGGCCCCTTCACCAAGGAAACGGAAGAGGGTAGTGCTGACTCTTTAGAAGCAGGAGATCCTGGGTAAGACTGATGTGGGATGGTCGAATCATGAGTGTTGACGATTTTTTTTTCTAGCTTACTACAGTATACTGTACCATGCTCTTGTTCTATTATTCTATGATTCTATTTCATTTTACCATTATGTTTTGTGTGCACACTGCATTTTTAGGTCTGTTCGACCAGACTGAGTAGTGTTAAACACCAGGAACAAGTGTTGTACGATGTACTGAAGTGACCTAACACTGGCTTCCAAAATTAGGTTATGTACGAAAGGGGGTCAGGGGAGAAGTCCATTATCCCAATGGAACCATTACCCAGACATGCATTTAGCTCTATTATGTCAGATAATCAAGGGATTACTGTAATATACTGCACATCTGTATTTCAAAATCTTTCATTCATCATCCTAACTCAGTTTCCTGCTACCTCATCTATCTATGATTGTTAAATGTATGGTAAGCCATTACGATATCCTACCTGTGGTCCCCAAATGAGATCCAGCCTGTGCCACTCCCAGTCTGCCAGTAAAGGAAGGTGTGGACCTGCCAGGAACACGGGTCCACTGCCTGAGTCCAGTAACACCTGAGGCCGTCCCCCCACCAGCTGCACACTCACAACATCCTCCTGTAGCAAGCACTACTTTAAGGAATGAAGTTCCTGGTGATGATGATATGATGATGATGTAGAGGAGGAGGAGTAGGAGGAAGTTTGTGAATAAAAATTTGAATGATGATATTAAGCAGTGATAAAATATGCAAAAAGTGCTTCAGCAACTTCTCATTGTCAAATATTTCAGAAATGCAAAAAAAGACAGACTCAATACAAATAGCATTTTTAAAAATTTTTACTTTCATAAACAAGTCTAGAACTGAAATAATGTGTGTGGCTGCTTCATTAAAAATAAAAATGAAAGAAATAAATGAACACAAGATATCACTAGAGATTTAAATACAAGAACTGAATGGCCTAAAAAAAAAAAAAAAAAAAATAGTAACAATTGTATAATACAATATTAATGAGTACAGATCAAAATACGCTGAGACAATGCAAATGATGTTAAATGCAAGTTCCTTATGCCTCAGAACAATTCATAATCAATCCCAAATAAAAAATTGAATTTCTGGACTCAAGAGATTCATTTACCTCAGTATCACAACAGGTGTGTTAGGTATTTGTAAACTAGGCAAGTGGTAACAAGATCTGCCAGTGTATATTTTGAAAAAGTTTTGCTTTAACACCTATTAAAGTTTTTTTTTTTTTGAACTCATAATTTGTCTGAACGTTCTCTCTTTCGTATCCCCAAAAAAGATGTTCTGTCTAGAAATTATGCTTGGAGAAGGAGACATTTTAAATTCAGATTATTGGATGGAAGCAGTGACCAAGTATTGGTGAAAAGTGTAGGCTGGTAATCTACCTTTAAATTTACTGGCTTATGATAACCTTGTCTCAGGCTCCTACACGACTAATGAAGTAAAACAGTACTGACACTTGCTGTTTTTAACATCCTTGGACTGAAAGGGAAAACAAAAAAATCTTGCAAATTGTACCTGGGACGTCTATTATGCAATATACAGCATCCTCCATTAAGACAGGGGTTGGGTCTGCAAGAAACAGGGTGTGTGATGGCTGCTACACTGGGCTGTGCCTCAGCTGGTGGTGAGGCCTGAGGGTGGGGTGACAGTTGCACATGTGAGGTGAGGCAAGCGCATGTGCTTCTTGATGTCACGAGCACAGGAGTAACCAGAGCTGTCCTATTTGCATCCACCACCCACACACGTCCCTCACCTGAGTCTTGCTTTAGTGCTGGTTTGACGCAGGTGTTTACTCCCACCTCGGCAATGTCCACTCCAGAGTCAACTGAGATCTGTAGGTGGTGTTAACTCCTTCAGTGCAATTACTGTATGTGTCTTTTTCATTTTAAAGCATCTTCATTATGTGAGCTTTCTTGTTTTATTACTTATTTATCTATTTTTTACTTAATTACTTATTTATTTATCTGTATGCACAGTAAACCATATACAGTATAGTTAATAATAATATGGGTAATGATGATTATGTCAATGATGATGATGGCATAGGTGATGACAACAGTGATGCTAATGCCGAGGCTGATGATAAAATGACAACAATGATGATGATAATGACATGCTTTGTCTTTACCTTTTTACGGTGGAGAAGGAGCAACTGGTCAAGTGGACAGCGCGAGTGTGTAGCCAGCCAAATTCTCCACCCCTTCCTGCCACGTCCCAAAAAGACTGCCACTGCCTCCAAGGACACCACCCTCACTCCCACACCTGCCACATGGTTGATGGCTGCCTCAACATCTTGCAGAGGTGTATGCCCACTCTCCTGCCCTCAATGAAAATTAGATGTATTATGAAGAGGTATTGTCCTTCTAAGTCTATCTATCTCTATCTATTGCCAGACGCCTCAATCCCGTTTGGGGTGGCCACAAACAAATCGCCTCCAAGTCGCCCTGTCCCCCGCCATTTCACTCCCCTGCTCCCAACTCACACCCCCCTCTCTCATATACCTCTCCACCCCATCTCTCCATCTCATCCTCGGCCTTCCCCTCCCTCTTTCCCCCTCCACCTCACTCACATACACTCTCTTCGTCAGTCTTTCACCCTCCATCCTCTCCACATGGCCAAACCACCTCAGTGTGTTCCTCATAACGCTTCCTATCACATCCACATCAACACCACAACACTCCTTTATATCCTCATTCGTCAGCCTGTCTCTCCATGTGACTCCACAGGCTCCTCTTAAATAACTCATTTCCACGGCTCTCACTCTTGACTTGTGTCCTTCCAACAACGTCCAAGCTTCACTTCCGTACGTTAGAGTTGGTATCACAATACTGTCATGTAGTAACTTTTTCACTTCCATGCTCACTTCCCTGTTTCTTATCACTGCTTTCAAAGAACCAGCAACCTTTCTTCCCTGCTGTACCCTTTCAAGCACTTCACCCTCCAAACCTCCATCCTTACTCATCACACTACCCAAGTACTTAAACGTACTCACATTTTCCAATTCCTCACCATCCAACCTCGCTGTACATTCACTGACTTCGCCTCTCTCAAAGACCATCACTTTACTCTTCCCTACATTCACCTTTAGATTCCGTTTCTTACACACTCTCCCAAACTCATCCACCAAGCCTTGCAGCTCCCCTTCGTCTTCACTCAACAACACAGTATCATCTGCAAACAACAGTACAGGGAGTTTCCAAACACTATCCTCTCTCACCAGGGCCACTCCAACATCCACTACCCTACCTTGTACCTCTTTTATTACCCCATCCATGTACAGATTGAACAACCATGGAGACATGACACATCCCTGTTTCAACCCAACTTTCAAAGAGAAAAATTCACTTAGTTCACCATCCACACGCACTGAAGCCTTCGCACCATCGTACATACTCTTCACAGCATTCAACAACCTCCCATCTATTCCATATATTCTTAACACTTTCCACAATCCTAGTCTATCCACCCTGTCATATGCTTTCTCCAAATCCATGAAAGCCGCATACAACTTCTTTCCCTTCTCTAGAAACTTTTCCACTAAAGATCTGAGAATGAATATCTGATCTACACAACCTCTTCCCTTCCTAAAGCCTCCCTGTTCTTCTCCAACTAATTTCTCTGTTCTTTCTCTAACTCTGTCAATAAGTATCCTACCATATACTTTTCCTATTATACTAAGAAGACAAATGCCCCTATGATTACCACACACTTCTTTTTCCCCTTTTCCTTTGTACAAGGGAATAATTATACCTGACTTCCAATCCTCCGGGACTCTACCTTCCTCCCAGGCCAATCTGCACATCTTCCACATCCATTCTACTACTATCTCTCCCCCATGCTTCAGCATTTCACCACACACTCCATCAATTCCTGGGGCTTTCCCTGATTTAACTTTCTTCATTGCTTCCACAACTTCTATCCTACTGATTTCTTCCTGTCTTCTCACCTCCCTCCTTCTTCCAGCCATTCCCCAGCCACTTATACTCGCATTACTTCCATCCTCCACGTTCAACAATTCCTTAAAGTGTTCTCTCCATCTGCTCACTTTTTCTCCCTTCTCCACTAGTAATCTACCATTTTTATCATTCACTCCCCTGCTAACTTCACTTCCACCCTGTCTTACTCTTTTCACCTCTTTCCAGAACATTTTCTTACAGTCCCTCCACTTTACACTCAAATTCCTTCCAAATTCCTCATCCACTCTCTTCTTATTCTCTCTTACTAATCTTTTCACCTCTCTCTTTCTTTCTACATATAACTCTCTCTTCTGCCTCTCAACTTCTTCCACGCCCCTATTTCTCATCCATTCATTGTATGCTTTCTTCTTTTGTGCCACAGCCTGTTTCACCTCTTCAGTCTACCACGCTGTTCCTTGCACCCCCCTCCGTCTTCTCTTCCTTCCACACACCACATCACATGCTGCACATATTTCTTCTGTAAATATTCTACACACACCTTCCACGTCCCCCATCTGCTCCAACTCATATTTGCCCAATCGTTCCTCCACTTCTCTCTTATACTCTGCCTTTTTCTCATCCTCTTGTAACCTTTCCACTCTCCTTGCAACTACTCCTTCCTCTCGTCTTTCCCTTCTTCTATTCCTCCATCTTACTTGAACTTTAACTCTGGCCACCACCAAGTAGTGGTCAGAAAGTCCACTCCCCCAACCTCTATAAACTCTTGCATCCAATATACATCTTCGCATCCTTTCATCCACACACACATAATCAATCATTGCCTTCCTTTCACTCAATTCACCAGTACATGAGCCTTTTTCTAATTCGAATAAAACTGCCTTTGTTAGGTTCAGTCACTGCTAATACTGTAGTTTGAAGATCTGAATATACAGTAGGAAAGACAGTTCTTCTTTGTGTACATTAAAACTTAATGAAATTTCATGAACAGATCCCAGCTAATTCCATCACATCAGTACTGCATGGGATACCTCTAGCATATATCAAAACAGCCTTGTGTTACCAAACTGTGATATGTAAAGGTATGTCATGCTGTTTGCCGGGCTATGGGAAGGCCACTGGGTCTTAATGAATGGGCTGTTATGTATATGTACACGGAAATGAAAAAAAAGAGTAAAAAAAATCACATCATAGGCATGGTAAAAGTTAACTGCAAAGACTGCATAGCAAGACAATGTGAGGTACCAGGGGCTCTTAGGAGCTCCCCAACATCTCTTCCTTAGCCATTTACTTTGCATATTGAAGCTTAACCCACTGTGGGACAGGATGACACTTAAATATTTAATTCTAGTCACTGCCAACAATCTTTCAAGTGAAGGAGATCCTTGTCCAACACCTGGGTATAAAACTATCTCAATTAATCCTCACAGGGATTCTGGCTATCACCTCATGAATTATTCTTGCTGAAGGAGTTCCCTGCCCAAAAAAGGTTTAATAATTTACTGCCTTTTTATTATATCCTATACCTTTTTAATATCAAAACTCCACATGACAAACATAAATGATTATACTAATGCACAATACACAAGGTAAACTTGCAAAAGGAAGGTGTTGTGGCTCTCCTTAGTTTGAAAGTATATGGCTCCTAGTGAGACAACATGAATAACCTGGAGAAAGACACTATGAGTCTAAGATCTTAATGTACATGAGAGATAAAGAACTTCAACCAAAGTTGGGTTTCTGCCATTTACAAAGTCATTATAATCACTGCTAACTCTTGTGACTTGTATGGCTGATTGAATCACAGTACAGATTGCCAGACGCCTCAATCCCGTTTGGGGTGGCCACAAACAAATCGTCTCCAAGTCGCCCTGTCCCCCGCCATCTCACTGCCCTGCTCCCAACTCACACCCCCCTCTCTCATATACCTCTCCACCCCATCCCTCCATCTCATCCTCGGCCTCCCCCTCCCTCTTCCCCTTTCCACCTCACTCACATACAATCTCTTCGTCAGTCTTTCACCCTCCATCCTCTCCACATGGCCAAACCACCTCAGTGTGTTCTTCACAACGCTTCCTACCACATCCACATCCACACCACAACGCTCCTTTATATCCTCATTCGTCAGCCTGTCTCTCCATGTGACTCCACAGGCTCCTCTTAAATAACTCATTTCCACTGCTCTCACTCTTGACTTGTGTCCTTCCAACAACGTCCAAGCTTCACTTCCGTACGTTAGAGTTGGTATCACAATACTGTCATGTAGTAACTTTTTCACTTCCATGCTCACTTCCCTGTTTCTTATCACTGCTTTCAAAGAACCAGCAACCTTTCTTCCCTGCTGTACCTTTCCAAGCACTTCACCCTCCAAACCTCCATCCTTGCTCATCACACTACCCAAGTACTTAAACGTACTCACATTTTCCAATTCCTCACCATCCAACCTCGCTGTACATTCACTGACTTCACCTCTCTCAAAGACCATCACTTTACTCTTCCCTACATTCACCTTTACATTCCGTTTCTTACACACTCTCCCAAACTCATCCACCAAGCCTTGCAGCTCCCCTTCGTCTTCACTCAACAACACAGTATCATCTGCAAACAACAGTACAGGGAGTTTTTCATCCTTTCTTCTAAATCTTTTATGTCTCTGATATTCTCTCTTTTTATTCTTTTTTCCAATTCTTCTTCAAACTTTTTCATTGATTTTTTATCTGACTTGTAATATTCTCTTACTATCCATTCCGTATTTCTGAATTGTTTTTCGTTTCTTTGCTTTTATTTTTATATCCATTAAATTATGATCTGACAAATCAAAAAACTCTTTACCTTCGTCAATGTTCATACTTATATACTTATCATATAATTTATCATTGACCAATGTATAATCTATAGTGCTTTTTAGTTTTTCCCTACACCATGTAAATTCTCCTGTACATTTCTGACATGTGAAGAGAATGGAGAATGAAAGACTGACTAAGAGGGTGTATGTAGGTGAGGTGGAGGGAGGGAGAGGGAGAGGTAGACCGAGGATGAGGTGGAGGGATGGAGTTGAGAGGTATATGAGGGAGGGGGAGGGTAGTCAAATGGTGGGTGACAGAGCGACTTGGAGGCGTTTTGTCTGCAGCCACCCTTTGCGGGATTAGGGCGTCGGGCTATAGACAGATGGATAGATAGACATTTCTGATCTTCATTTAACATTATAAGCCTATATTTGTCCATCCAATCTAGTATCATCCTTCCATTATCATCTAATCTTTGTTCCCCTTTAAACCCTACATGCCCGTTATAATCTCCTGCTATCATTAATGGCTCTTCACTTCTCTCAATGATAGATTCTATTTCTTCCCTCATTGCTTTGTTTCTATTCTTATCATGTACAGCAAAATACACCACTATCAGTTTCATCTCCCAACCTCTTATTGAACATTTAGCATGTATCATATCAGTATTTTTAGTGTTTACATTACTGACTTCTATCCCTTGATTTCCCTTGTACAGAATCATTATCCCCCCTCCCTTCTTTTCTTCTAAATCTCTCATATTTTCTACAACACATATATTTTGACTAAATATTATATTGCTAATTTTCTTTTGTGTTTCTGTTAGGCACACGAGGCCAAAGCTAACATTAGAAGGTTAATAAATATTAGTAAAACCTGTGGACTAGAAATAAATAAAGCAAAAAGTAAATTCATTATATTCAATATGAAGGAGAAACCAACAGAAATAGAGGGTATAGAAGTGGTAAATTCAATTAAGTATTTGGGGGTAACAGTAGTGGACTCTAAAGACTGCTTTAAAGGACATAAAGAAAACATCATTATGAAAGCACAAAGACTAGCAAACTTAACCTACTCTGTTATGGCTAGGAGCTGCAATAAAATTTTAATCGGTAAAACTTACTGGAAGAGCCTAGCACTCCCTGGAGTTCTGTATGCTGCAGGAGTAATTGATTTTAATAAAGAAGAAATAGACAAACTACAGAAAACAGAAAATGGGGTGTATAGAACAATGCTGGGAGGTAATATGAGCACTGCAGTAGGCTGCCTGAGGGGCGAAGTAGGAGCTTCACTAATGGAAACAAAAATAAAGAGGGCAAAGCTTCAATATCTCTATCTATCTATCTATCTATTGCCAGACGCCTCAATCCCGTTTGGGGTGGCCACAAACAAATCGCCTCCAAGTCGCCCTGTCCCCGCCACTTCACTGCCCTGCTCCCAACTCACACCCCCTCTCTCATATACCTTTCCACCCCATCCCTCCATCTCATCCTCGGCCTCCCCCTCCCTCTTCGCCCCTCCACCTCACTCATATACACTCTCTTCGTCAGTCTTTCACCCTCCATCCTCTCCACATGGCCAAACCACCTCAGTGTGTTCCTCATAACGCTTCCTATCACATCCACATCCACACCACAACGCTCCTTTATATCCTCATTCGTCAGCCTGTCTCTCCACGTGACTCCACAGGCTCCTCTCAAATAACTCATTTCCACTGCTCTCACTCTTGACTTGTGTCCTTCCAACAATGTCCAAGAGAAGAAATAATGCACTATTAATTGAAATTGTAGAAGAGCTGAGGGAACGCAAGAGTAAGTGGATGAGGGAATGTGAGAAGGCACTAAAAGATCTTGACCTAAATACAGAAGGGTTAAAAAATATAACAAAAGATGAACTAACCAGGAAAATATATGATGAGGACACAAAAAGGTGGGGAAAAGACATGGAAAATAAATCAAGCTTAGAAGTATATAAAAAATGGAAGAAAGAAATAGGTGGAGTAGATGAAATATATGATAATTCACCAGCCTCCATAATCCTGTTTAAATGCAGATCTAATACACTAAATTTAGCAAACAGAAATAGATTCAAGGGAACTGAGACAAACTGTCCAATGTGTAATGCAGAAACAGAAGACTTGATACATTTTTTATTAGACTGCACAGGATATATGGAAGAAAGAACACAACTGGTAGAATTACAACAGCCATATATAGAGGAAAGAAATAGTATACTTGGGAACCTCCTATTTAATACAAGTGGTATTGAAAAAAAGAAATTAATAATATTTAAATGCTGGAAAAAAAGAGAAAGGAAAGTGAAGGAGCTCAGAAATTCAGGCAACTGATTATAGCTTACACGTAGTAAGAGAAGAGGAGGTGTGACCACAGAAAGACACAGAAGAAGGAGAAAAGAGAAAGAAGGAAATCGTTTAGAGGTGCCGTTGTAAAGGCAATACCTCAACAACATCACATCACATACTATTATCATTTACTAATTGTTCTACTTCCTTACTTTTACATTTAGACAAACCTTGTATGTTAATAACCCTGAATAAAAATTCCCCCTCTTCACTGTTTATGTTCTCATTTCTCCGGTCCCGTCAGTTCTCATTATCATCTGTGTCCAATCTTACGATCTTCTATCTATCTATTGCCAGACGCCATAATCCCGTAAGGGGTGGTCATTTGACTTTGAGTTATTTGTTTTACAGGGAGGGGCACTAACCCTCCGCCAACCCACTTACTGACACATAGGGAGCACGTATGGTTTGGTTATATGGTTACCACCCAGGGTTGTAAATGGTTTCTTGGCATACAGGAAACCATTAGGCTTGTCACTCAATGTAAAGCCACCTGTAAAGGAAAGAAAAGCAGTAAGAAGTGACAGGAAAGATGGGAGAAATAGGAAGAGAGGAGGACAGGCACAGAAAAAGAAGGATAAATACTTCTTTAAATATTCTAGCACATACCTCTGTACCCTCTTTTTCTCTCTCTCTGGCCTCCCTATTATCACTTCCTAGCACATTGAACACAACTAAATTCTTCCTTCTCTTTTCCTTATCCTCCCTCTCTTCTAAATTTTCCATTACACTCTTAAGCACCTTCTCAGTAATATTAGTTACCAATTCTTTCATTTCTTTCTCCTTTTCCTCCCATCTTCCATAAATAGATTCATCTTTTCCTGCAGCTCTATGTGCTTCTTCCACACCTCATTCAACTTCTCTTTCATCCCCACTGTACGTTCATCCTTTCCCTCTCTTTCATTCCAATCCTTCTTCATATATCATTCTCCTTCCCATCTCTTCCTGCTCCTCTCTCACTTTCTGTAGCTCTTCCTTCATAGCTTGGGTCTCTTCCCTCAGTTCTTCACATTGGTCCATGTTAATTTTTACCCTGGGTTTGCAGGCATTACAGATAAACATCATACCTTTATACCCTCTTCTTGCATGTGACATACTTCCCTCCTTTTTTCTTCCTCTTCTTCACTCCTTCTGCAAAGTTCCTTGT
This sequence comes from Coenobita brevimanus, assembly GCF_032717465.1. Taxonomy (NCBI): domain Eukaryota; kingdom Metazoa; phylum Arthropoda; class Malacostraca; order Decapoda; family Coenobitidae; genus Coenobita; species Coenobita brevimanus. Next base: position 113,120 of record NW_027643507.1, read on the forward strand.
AATTCACTTTCCCAATAAATCCACATTTCTTGCAGTTCTTCTTCGTTGCTCCTCTACCTGTTATCTCCTCTCCTTCCATCTTTAATTTCCAAAAACAATAGCGCTTTGCCTCAGCCTCTCGGTCCTTCTTCTTCTTCTTCTTCTTGTGACCTCTGTCGCTTTGTATCGCTTCGTAGGTCCTCCTTCTCTTCTTGCTCCTTATCCTCTTCTCTTTTCTTGATCACACTTCAATTTTCGTTACCTTTTTTATATGTTTATTTACTGTCCTTCTTGCTGTTGCCTTTTCTTCCAACATTGTGTTAGAAATATTTTAGCAAACTTCATTATTCTCCCTGTTTCTTCCTTATCCCCATATAGTCCCAGTACTGTACAAATCCCCCCATCTTCTTCCTCAAGTCTTCTCTGCCATTCCTCCATTCCTATCACCGCTACTACTGATGCTATTAACTTCTCCCTTTGCTCTTTGTAGTTGTTGCATTCAACAATTAGGTGCTCTATTGTTTCTTTTATCCCCTCACAAAATTTGCAGTTCTTGTCCTGTTCCTCTCTATTTCTACCATTCACTTCCAGAGTACCTGTCCTAGCTTTAACTAACAGTCTACTTCCCCAGTCTCCTACATGCCAGTTTAGCCCTTCTGGTTTTTGCTTTCTTTTATACCATTTCAGAGTCACCTTTCCTGTTAACCCCACTTTCCATCTGTTCAATCCGTTCTCTTCAATCTTTTTCTTAATTTGTTTGCCTTCTATATGACTCCAAACCTCTGCCAGGTTTTCTCTCCTCTTCCATCTGTTAATTTCTCTCCCCCATGATGATCTTGCCCCTCTTTCCTCCAGCACCCTCTTAGCCCATCTTTCCACACTGAGTTTTTCTATTTTCTTTGTGAACCCCAATTTTCCTTTCACAATTCTTTCTTTGAATGTGCTCCAGCCCATGTCTCCCCTCATGGCTTCTACTGCCGTACTTCTTGGGGTCCCCAGGCCCCATCTACCCACTATGTTTTGTACTTTTTCCAGTTTCATGATATCTCCATCTCGGTAGTTTGTTATTTCCGATCCATAGAGACAATAAGGCACTGCTATTCCTTTCCACAGACTCTTACCCACGTTATACTTGTTAATCACTCTACACCCTCCATTTATAATCATGCCTGCCATCTTCCGAGCTTTCCCTTCATTAATCTTTCTTTGTTTCTCCCCTCCTATTCCTTCCTTACTCACTTCTATACCTAAGTACGTATATTTATCTACTATTTCCATTACGTTGTTCCCCATCACCCACTGGTTCTTCTCCCTGTTATTAAATTCCATCACCTTGCATTTTCCTGCACTGAATCTTAGGTTCCATTCCCTCCCAAATCTGTCAGCTATTTCCATAAGGTCTTCCGTGTCTTTCCTGTTTTCCGCCATGAGTACTACATCATCTGCATAAGCCAGGCATCCTAATTTCCAATCTCCAATCAACAATTTACATCTATCAACTGTATCGTAAGCTTTTTCAAAGTCTAGAAATACTAGGTATAACTCTTTTCCTTGCTCCTTGTTCCTCTCTATGATTTCTTTCATTACAAAAACATTTTCAAGGCCTCCCTACCCTTCCTGAACCCACTCTGTTCCTCGCCCCATATTTTGTACTGTTCTGCCCATGATATTAGTTTTTCATTTATTATCATCCCAAACACCTTAGCTAATACATTCATGACACTAATGGGCCTATAGTTTCCAATTTCCTCCTTAGCTTTTCCTCCACCCTTATGTATAAGTGTCACCCTACTTCTTTTCCAGTCCTGTGGTACCTCCCCTTCCTCCAGGATACGATTAAACAGATTTGTCAATGCCTTTGTCAATTTTTCCCCACCATATTTAATAAGTTCACCTATTATTCCATCTGTTCCTCCTGTCTTTCCATTCTTGATTGCTTTAACAGCCTTTTCTACATCTTTTCTTTCTATCCTTACATTCCCCATTTCTTTGCTATTGCTATATATCCAAATATTCTCTGTGGATTCTTCCTCATTGTCTTTTAGCATTACTTTCTTCCAGTATCCTTCTACAATGGATCTAATTTCTTCCTCATTTTCTGTTTCTTTACCCTTTATTTTTAACTTAATACACTGTTCTACATCCCTTTCTCCAAGGTTTCTCTTCAACCTTTTCCACCCTTCTCTTTCTCTTTCCCTTCAGGGCATATCATTTAGTTTTTGAGCTTGTTCTTCTTCCCACTTTCCTATTTTTCTACTGATTATTATCTTTGCTGTCTGTTTTGCCTCTGTGTATCTTTTCCATGCTCTTTCCCAGTCCTGTCTATATTGTTCTCCATGTTTTTTTGATCATTTTTCCCCATTTTCTCTGTACCCTGTTTTCCCTCTTCCTGTCTTCAATTGCTAGTTCTACTTCCCTGTCCCACCAGCCTTTTAATCTTGTCGTTGCTATCTTCAATTTTTTTGTTCCTATTGTCCCTCTTGCCTCCTGAATTATGGTCTTTTTAATGTCTTTTTCCCAATCATTAATAGACCTTCCTCTCTTCTCTTCCTCACGTATCTGGTCATCTAGATTCTGACTGTATTTCTGCCAATTCGCATTAGCTATATCCCATTTCTTTCTCCATTGTGTCTTTTTTATTTCTTTTCGCCTATTTGTCTTTCCACATGTAATTCCAATCATTATATGGTCAGAAATGTCAACATTCTCATTTTTCCATATCTTGCACCCATATGTCTCAACCTCATGACTTATTATTATATAATCAATTGCTGATTTTATACCTCTGTCACTCCATGTTACTGGGTCTTCCAGCTCCCAGTTCTTTATCTTAAGCTGGGTCTTTTCTGTGAAGTCCAATGCCATCTGTCCGTTCTTGTTCACCCTCTCATTATTTAAACCAATATGGGCATTCAGGTCCCCCATTATTATCCACTTATTGTTTGCCACTTCTTTCTTTATCTCCAGCAGTACTTCATACAACTTTTTATTTTCTTCATAGTTTTCTTTTCCTTCCACTCCCATGTAAACTATCGTCACCCACCATTCTTCTTTCAGGTCAGTAATCTTTACAGTTAAAATGTCACCTCTGTTATATCCATTCTTCATATCCTTTACTGTGAGAAACAGTGGAGTATTATAGGACAGATGAGATATCACTACAACAGTATGCAAATAGAGTGGAAGAAAAACTTAATGAAGTCAGAGTTGCCTTCCTGTCCCTAATCCTACCCATCCGCCCTCGTGCCATTCTATGTTGTTGTGCCATCCTGTCTCTCCTAATCCTATACAAACTCAGGATGAAAGAGACAGAATATATGAGCTCTATAGGGAACAAAAACAGAAGGTGCAAATCCTCATTAGAAAGGAGATGTTTAAACATGAACAAAAGCTCACAAAAGAAATAAAAGAAAGCAATGAAAAGGGTAAAAAATTGTGGGAGGCTGTTAATAAACTAAGAGGTATAGACAAAAAATTAGACAAGTTAGCAATATACAGCAAAGAAGGTAACAAACTAAATGATATACAGGCTAGTGAGGAAATAATAAAATTTTGGGACAAAATCTATAAAAAAAACAACATAAATGAAGCATGGAATAGTGACACAAGGCAAGAATACATTAACAAGCTGGAATTAGAAAGTAATCTGAATGTAATGAATATAGATATACCAATAGGACACAATATAGAGAGAACATATGAATTCCCTCCTAGTATAAGAGAACATATGGACATGTGCTGCAAAGTACAAAGCAAAATAAAACCCATGGAATATCCAAATATTACGCAAGACCAAGTAAAACATTGCATACAAAAGCTAAAAAACAGAAAAGCCCCAGGACCAGATCAAAAGAAGCCTGAACTCTACAAAGTCCTGATAAAAAGTGAGCAGTGTATAGAAAGCCTTACAAACTGCTTTCAGCACATTATAGATGATGGGACAGAAGTTAAGGAATGGGTATGGTCAAATACAAAAATGATAGAGAAAACAACTAAACCTACATCAGACCAGCTCAGACCAATAGCGTTGACCAATATTTCGTACAAAATATGTATGTCACTGATAGGAAACTTTGTGGATAGCCATATCACCATAAATAACGGGGCTAAAGAAACACAAGCAGGCTTCACAAAGGGAGCTAAAATAGAAGACAACTTATTAACCTTACAATACTGCATAGAGGATAGCTACCAGAAGGGAAAACCTCTTATAATAATATCCATTGATTACTCAAAGGCATTTGACTCAATTAAAAGAGAGAAAATAGTACAGGCACTAATGCGATACAAGGTACACCCAAAGATAATAGATACCATTGTTAACATATATAAAGAAGACAAAACAAAAATAAAAGTAGGTGATTCTGAAATAGAAATGGACATAACTAGCGGGATTAGACAAGGCTGCACAGGTTCAACAATATTATTCAAATTAATAACCAACCTGATAATAGAAAAATTGGAAGGGCAAAATATTGGATTCATTAATGAGAAACTGAAAATAGGAGTACTATTCTTTGCTGATGATGGACTCCTAATGGCACACTCGATAGAAGATGCAAAAGACAGCCTAAAAACAGTAATAGAATATAGTCAAGAATGTGGTCTAAACATAAATAGAACAAAAAGTAATATCATCATCCATAATATGAAAAACCAGCCAGATGAAATAGAAGGGATAAAAGTAACTGATAATATAAAGTACCTTGGATTACAGATAGATAACAAAAGAAACTACTTCAAAACACAGAAGGAAATGATGGCACAGAAAGCTCAAAAGATGGCAAATATTACATACTCGGTAATAGCAAGGAGTTGTAATAAAGTCATGATAGGTCAAACCTACTGGAAAAATGTAGCCGTACCTACAATACTTCATGGGTCAAATATCATAAATTACACGGAAGCAGAAATTGAAAAGCTACAAAGGATAGAGAACGGAGTATACAGACAAATATTAGGAGCACCCAAGTATGCAGCAAACTGCACACTAAGGGGAGAGATTGGAGCATCATTAGTTAAACGAAGAATAATCACAGGTAGATTAGAGTACACCAGGGGTATTCTTCAGGGCAAAAATGAATTACTAAAAACTATACTAGAAATGATGAATATACAGAATATGAACTGGATGAAGGAAACCAATAAGTACAAGGAATTAATAGGAATAGCTGACAGAGAATTAATGATTATGACAAAAAGCAGACTAAAGGAGAAAACAATGAATTGGGACACACAGAAATGGAAGGAGGAAGTATCTAGGAAAACAAGCCTGAAGATATATAAAGAATGGAAAGAGAATATCAGAGAAGAACAAGTATATGATAACAGACCAGCATCAACAATCTTCTATAGAGCAAGAACAAACTGCCTGCCATTATTCGATAGAAAGAGACATGAAAATGGAAATACAGAGTGCAGATTATGCAGTGCAGAAAAAGAAAATCTGGAACATTTTATGCTCGAGTGCACAGTGTACAATGAACAGAGATTGAATGCTGTGGAGTTACAAAAACCCTACATTGAAAATAAAGAAGAAATAATTGGAAATTTTTTATTTAGTAACATAAACATTGAACAGAAAAAAAGTATCCTATATAACCTCTGGGAAATAAGAAAAAAGAAATTAATGGAGCAAAACACAACGTAGTGAATGATTGAAAAGGAATAGAGTTCAGGAGGTGCCGTTGAAAAGGCATTACCTACGACAATCATCTGATCTGATCTGATCTATCTCCCTCAGCACTTCTATAAGTCCATTACCTCCCCCTTCCACTACAACATAGTCATCTGGCTCTATTTCCTTAAGATGCTCATTCACAATCTCTTTAATATCATTTATGCCTGCTCCTCCCTCTGTTCTGTCCATAATTCTATAATAACCATCTGTTAAAAAATGGATCTCCCTGCTCACTCCTTTCAGGATGCTGTCTCCAAACAACCACAACTTTCTCTTTAGCTTACCGGTTGTTGGGTATCCTCTTCTTTCTCCTCTGGCTCTTCTTTTTGATGGATATCTTCCTCTTTTCTTGCACAGGAATGGTCATGCTCGGCCTCCCTCTCCTTCTCTTGCCCACTACGTCTTCTCTAGCCCACTATAAAGCAATCACAATTTCTGGGGTCTCAGCATCCTCTGTATCCTTCACTTTATCACCCCTTTCCTTTTTCCACTGGTCTTTCGCACGCCACGTGATACCACACCTCTCGCAAGCAACCGCTTTACTTCTGCATGTCGCTTACCTCTTACACTCCCTACAGTCCTTTCTGAACAGTATCACACTTCTGGGAACAGCAATAACAGTCTTTTGGGGCTTAATATCCTGTACATAACACTCCTCGTACTGTTCACATTGGATGCTGGACTCCACATAACGCACGCCTCGCTGGGCAGGTTCTGTTTACGTCGCCTAAACCAACACGATAATGTTTACATTTTATCCATTTTATCGACATTCGTAAAGAATCATAATATATGATCAAATAGATGTTGTTTATATATATATGAAAAGTAGTTTTTCATTTTTAAACTACTTACTGATACTCTAAGGCTTTCTAATGGTAATTTATTAAATATATTAAGCAGAGTGGAATCTTAAGCAGCTGCTGTTTGCAGATGATATTGCACTGGTGGCTGATTCAGAGAAGAGATTAAGACAGTAGGTAGAGGAGTTTGGAAGGGTGTGTGAAAGGAGGAAATTGAAAGTAAATGAGAATAAGAGTAAAGTGATGAAGTGTACGAGGTTGGTAGATGGTAGGGGGATGAATATAGTTTTGAATGGTGAGTTGCTTGAGGAGGTGGAGTGTTTTAAATATTTAGGGTCGCATGTTGCTATGGATCGAAGAATAGATGCAGAAGTGAAGTTTAGAATAAATGAAGTAGGAAAGGTGCTGGGAGGAATGAAAAAAGTGTTTAGATGTCGTTCGCTTAGAATGGATGTAAAGAGAAGGCTGTATGAGGGTGTTGGGGTACCGATTGCGTTATATGGGGCTGAAACATGGAATATGGGTGTAGCAGAGAGGAAAAGTTTGAATGTAATGGAGATGAGGTGTCTGAGGAGTATGTGTGGAGTGACGCGTATGGATCGGGTGCGAAATGATGAAGTGCGAAGGAGAACTGGAGTTGTTCGGGAGATGGCTGGTAGAGTTGATTAGAGGGTGTTGCGATGGTTTGGGCATATGGAGAGAATGGATAATGAGCGATTGGTGAAAAAGATAACTAGATCTGATGTGAGAGGTGTAAGGCTGAGAGGGAGACCACGAATAGGATGGATGGACAGTGTGATCAGAGCGCTGGATGCGAGAGGGATGTTTGTTGAGCAAGGAAGAGTGGCTGTGCGTGACAGAAATAAATGGAGAGAAATTGTGAATGAATATATGATGACGCAGCCCTGAGGGGATATTTTCCCGCATTTGGTCTGATCAGCTAGTCAGGTCAGGTGCGAGTAAAGAGATGGGTCTATTATAATGTGGCAGGGGTAAACCAGCTCTGCCGTCGGGCCCTGCTGCGGATGTCACTGATTGCACTGCGCAGTTGACCCATGTGTGGTGTGGTGCGGTGAGGATCTGTCCCTTCTCCCCTTTGGGGCTAAGATGCGAATGACTGTGTTTGAATGGATGAGTAAATGGGGAGTGTGTCGTCCTGTCTCGGCTACCTCCCTTTCCTTGGGGGAAGCAGCCTAGGTATATAGATAGATAGATAGATTCTTTGTGCTGGTAACACTTCATGGTAGGAGCGAAATTACTACTACGAGTCCTCCTAGGAGGAACTTTTAGAAGCAACTCTCATCTACAACCACATTTAGTAATAATTTTAGGAGTACTCCTAAAAGTTTTGAGACACTTCACTGCCCTGCTCCCAACTCACACCCCCCTCTCTCATATACCTCTCCATCCCATCCCTCCATCTCATCCTCGGCCTCCCCCTCCCTCTTCCCCCATCCATCCCACTCACATACACTCTCTTCGTCAGTCTTCTCCCTTCATCCTCTCCACATGGCCAAACCACCTCAGTGTGTTCCTCATAACGCTTCCTATCACATCCACATCCACACCACAACGCTCCTTTATATCCTCATTCGTCAGCCTATCTCTCCATGTGACATCACAGGCACAACCTCTTCCCTTCCTAAAGCCTCCCTGTTCTTCTCCAACTAATTCCTCTGTTCTTTCTCTAACTCACACATCTTATATCTGCATACACATGCAGTAATACACGCATGGGCACACATGTTGTAGTCATATGATGGGTAATCTAATAATAACGGTGATAAGATGATGATTATGATGATGATGATGATGAGCCAAGATGATGTGTGGGATACTGAGAGGATCTTATGGGTAGTGTAAACGCACCTAAATACTTACTAAGATTATTTCATTCAGCTGAGATATATTCTGGCAGTCAGATGTTAATATGCATGTCATAATAAAAAATATATATATATATTAATATCTTGAGACTCGGTGGCAGATATAATTAAAAAGGCGCATCTTACGTAGAGGTTAATGGATGATGATGCTATAAGCGATCATTTTCGACAGGTTTTACTCTAGATAATTAAAATCGTCTGACAGTAATATGAACAGAGGCAAAGAGACGTTCTCAAAGTGAAGTGGTTAATGTATAGATAATGATAATGTTTAAGTATATAACACATAAGTGAAAAGAGTATAGTTAAAATGAAATATACAGTAAAGCAAATGTTACCGAGCATGATTGAAATGAGTCTTCTGTCTCTAACTGGAACTCTGTGAACCCTTGAAGTTCCGAATCCCATCAGTCACCCTCTAACCGAGAAAGGCGTAGTACGCAGGTGCTGTGTGTATATTAACTCAGTGATAGGATTATAGTGTGTAAACAGCTTCCCCGTCTTCTTGAGGTACAGAAGGGTAAGCGAGGATACTGTTCATTCGTTCTTTGATAGCTACGAGTTCTCTCCGCTGCGCCAAATCGTCTGTATTAATCTGAAAAAGTAAAGATACGCTGTGGTGTTGATGTGGATGCGCTGGAGGGTGTTGGGAGAGGTACCTTGAGATGGTTTGGCCATGTGGAATGAAGACTGAGAGATTACCTATAGTTCTTCCACCTTAACTTGGCCCAGGTTTTCGTCCCTTTGTAGCTTATTTCATGTAGCTCAGTGGCAGGAAAATATAATACAGTACTACGGTTCTACGTACGTTCCTACCATGATCTATCTATCTATCTATTGCCAGACGCCATAATCCCGTAATGGGTGGCCATTTGACTTTGAGTTATTTGTTTTACGGGGAGGGGCACTAACCCTCCACCAACCCACTTGTTGACACGTAGGGAGCACGTATGGTTTGGGTTATATGGTTACCACCCAGCGTTGTAAATGGTTTCTTGGCTTACAGGAAACCATTTGGCTTGTCACTCAATGTAAAGCCACCTGTAAAGGAAAGAAAAGCAATAAGAAGTGACAGGAAAGATGCGAGAAATAGGAAGAGAGGAGGGGAGGCACAGAAAAAGAATGATAAAGACTAAGGAAGAAGTAGGCAGCATTACATCAAGTGAGTGGATGATGGTCGCCACCACCTACCACCACCTACCATGATGCTTGTTATTTATTTATTTATTTTACGCGTCATATTCTGGTATTCGTATTGCTACAGCTCAGAACTGAAGACAGAGACAGTAATATTAGGACAAGTTAGAGAGAAAGGAGTATAAGAGAGTGTATGTGAGTTAGGTGGAGAGACGAGTAGTGGGAGACCGAGAATAATGAGGTGGAGGGATGCGGTGGAGAGGTATATGAACGATGCTGGTGTGAGTTGAAGGAGAGGCAGCCTGATGATGCATGACAGGGTAACATGGAGGCGGTTTGTTTGTGGTCACCCCTCCAGAGATTAGTTTTAGATATAAGAAAGAGCACCGAGATATAAATACATCCATAGTAGCGAGTCAATTGATTTTTCTGTTGCTCTGTAAGGTCTTCTCTCAGCTTAACATAATCCTGGAGTTTTTCCTTGAATATATATCTTTATTAATCTATGCTACGTTCAGTGTAGGGTCGGACCTTACAGTCGGAGGGAGAGTGATAGCCAGAATTAACTTCCATGCTGACGAGGTGCCAGTGGGAGATGGGTGTCCGTAGGAGGGATGATGCATATGAAAGTGGAGAAATATGAGGGAGAGTGAAAGGCAGAATTAACTACCACATGCTGGCAAAGTACATCTGGGAATGGGATGGGTGTGTAGGGAGTGTGATGTTTGTGAAAGTGGAAATATTGTAAAGTATTGGTTATGTTTATGTGTCAGAGTGTGTGTATGTCATTGGTAGAAGTAATATGGTGTGAATATATGTAAGTATATATTATCTTTATTGATAGACAGTGGGTGATTCTGTACTTAGGAAATAAGAGGCTTTACGAAATGTTGATATACATATTTAGACACCACGTTATGGAGATGGTTTGTGTAATATCCTACAGAGACACACAGCCACACCTCCATACACAGGCACACCTTCATACACAGCCACACCTCCACATACACACACACACACACACACACACACACACACACACACACACAGCCTCTTCCCTTCAGTAGAGCTTCACCCATCTTAGGAGAAATCTCTAGACGCTGGCAGGAGTAGAGGAGACTGTTGACAACCCAGTTACCTGCATAGTTCACACCTGAGCCAATTATAATCATCAGGTTGTACCAGTTAAATAATAATAATAATAATAATAATGATAATAAGAAGGTGTCATGATGTTGAATAAGTAAAGAATTTTCACATAAAACCATCACTGATATTATGCACCTGTACTGATGGATGAGTAAATGGGGAGTGTGTCGTCCTGTCTCGGCTACCTCCCTTTCCTTGGGGGAAGCAGCCTAGGTATATAGATAGATTGATAGACTGATGTGTTGATTTTACCTGTATGATATCTTAATTAGGAACTCAAAATGTGGCATGCAGGCTAATAAATCTGATCCCTGCTAGTCTTACATTAGTGACCGTCAAAAACTGAGGTCTTTAATTCTCCTTTGGTCTCATAGTTTTAAGATTAAGGACTAAATTAAGACGAAGTATTGAAGGAGTCTGTATTATTTCTGTGTATTTTTTTTTATGCAAGGAAGAATGAACCCAAGGCCATTTTTCCTGGATACCTCTATGACAGGTTTCCCTCATTTATTTATACAGTTTTCTTATCTTTTTTATTTTCATTACCATTTTCCTGATGTTCTCTGCGTGTTCCTCTCCGCCAAATTCCTAACAGTAAGTGCTAGCAATACAATATACTAACACTATTTCATTTTTCAGAGAGAAGGAACCAAAGGCTGAACACAAACGCAAGATAGTCAAACAAGCAAGCCAACGTCAAGACCATGCTGTACCTGGACACACAGCGTTAGAAAAATGGAGGTCGAAGGCAGGGGGAGATGCACACCAGAATTTTGGCAATGCAGGTGAGTGATTACAAGACACGTAGTATTTTTCCACATCATTTCATCAACTCCCCCACCTCTCTCTTTCTCTCTCTCTCACACACACACACACACACACACACACACACACACACACACACACACACACACACACACACACACACACACATTACATTAACCCTTCCACTACAGTGAGGAGATGAAAGGAGCACTTTGAGGATTTGTTGAATGTAGAGGGTGACAACAGTGCGAGTATAAGTGGTTGGGGAATGGCTGGGAGAAGGAGAGATGAGAGGAGGGAGGAAGAGATCAGTAGGGCGGAAGTAGTGGAAGCAATGAAGAAGATCAAGATGGGAAAGGCCCCAGGGATTGATGAAGTGTGTGGTGAAATGCTGAGGTATGGGGGTGAGATTGTTGTGGAATGGATATGCAAGTTGTGTAGATTGGCTTGGGAAGAGGGAAGGGTTCCAGAGGACTGGAAATCAGGTATAATTGTTCCTTTATACAAAGGAAAAGGGGAGAGAGAAGTATGTGGTAACCATAGGGGTATTTGCCTTCTTAGTGTGACTGGTAAAATATATGGTAGAATACTCATTGATAGGGTTAGGCATATGACTGAAGTTAACTGCAAGTTCGCCTAGATAGCAGCGCGAAAGTCTTGGGAGATGTGATTCCAAGTTTGACTACCAGGGGACTGGGGAAGAGATGTTACTGCTGCAAGTGCTGGGAGAAGACTGTCGATGATGAATCAATGTCCTCGCGCTAGTTGCCCCTTACACCCTTTATTCAGCAGCTGCCTTACGATCTTTCTCCTGCCATCACCGCTCTTCCTCGTCCGCCACTGTCGCCCGTGTTTTGCTCTCATTCGGGAGCTTAGTTTTCCTGCCTATTTCTCTGACGGGCTCTCATGTTTGCCCGTGTCCCCACCTCTGTTGTGGGGCAAATATTTACAATCTCATCCCTGGTCTCCCCCTCCACCACATTCACATACACTCCTAGTTAGTCTCTCACTCTCCATTCTCGCCACTCAATCCCTCCATCTCATTCTTGGTCTCCCCGTCCACCTCGCTCACATACATTCGTATTTGCTGTTGTCAAAGAAAATTAAATTTGATTATAAAGTTTTATAAAACGATGAGTGATGTTTGAATCAAAATATCTACCCACGGCCTACACCCACGTCCGAAGTTGCACTGCATCCAACCACGGTGTACATCTACGTCCGCATGTTGCACTATAATATCCACCCAAGGGGTACACCTACGTCCGCATGTTGCACTATAATATCCACCCAAGGTGTACATCCACGTCCGCATGTTGCACTATAATATCCACCCAAGGTGTACACCCACGTCCGCATGTTGCACTACAATACATGAATGCATTTACTTCGGTGACATCATCTGCGGCCAATCTGCAGGCGCGAAACAAAAACACCCTACTTGCCCCATACATCTCAAGTGCACAGGTCAATCAAATAGACTATAGTAATCAAGGACAGTCACCCGTCCCTCATAACCACTACTCATCGTATATCCTGCAACCACCACTTAGTATTAAAGGTGTGGTGGTTTACCCAGTCCCGTCAGATGAAAACACACAAGTTATACGTATAATTAGGTTAAATCCATCAATTCCATGAGATATTTCTTATTGTATCGTTCATACCGTATCGTTTATAAAGGCTCCAGTATGCTTGCATGTGTCGGCCTTGGTCACCCACGCTCTTCACGTTGCTCGATCTCTGGCAGCCTCTATGACCTCGTCCCAGGTCTTTTTCGGTGTGCCTGCCCCCGACCTTTACACTTTTCACTTTCCGCACCCAGCTGTCATCCTCCAGCCTCTCCACATGCCCAAACCATCTCAATCTACCGCTCCTCATCACAACACCAGTACACTCCAGCCCCATCCTTCCTCCCAAACCATTTCAATCTGCCTCTCTTCATCACACCACCAATACACTCCAGCCCCCATCCTTCCTCCCAAACCATCTCAAACTACCTCTCTTCATCACAGCACCAATACACTCCAGCCCCATCCTTCCTCCCAAACCATCTCAATCTACTCCTCATCACAACACCAATACACTCCAGCCCCATCCTTCCTCCCAAACCATCTCAATCTACCTCCTCTCATTACAACAGTAGGCCTACTCTCCACTCCCATCCTTCCTTTCAACTCTTCCTTCATAAACCTAGCCCCCTCAGGCCTGGCATTCAAGAACACACTACACATCCACCAAATCATTGTCATTTCTGTTAGTCTGAGTCTACGAATATCCTCTGCCTTTACTGCCAGGCCTCATTACCATACAGCATTACGCTCCTAACACCGCAAACTAGCACCAAACGTTTGTAACAATGCTTTATATTTATGGGTGCCACCTATCTATCGTCGTGTGTACCAGCAAGGCTATTTATCATATTTTAGCTTCTGGAAGCTGGTCTGAAGCGGGAGAGATGACAGTATTTGTGTATGATATCGTGTGCTGGGTGTTGTTTTTATATTTCTTGATTTGTGTGTGGATGTGCCGCCATATCGTGTAGTGGATGGCGTGGGTTTGTGGAGGCTGCGGCAAGAATTTGTGTGCCTCTCATGTCTAGATGATCCTCGACTTTGAAGACTTTGGTTTCTTGATGTACAGTAGGTGGTCTGTGGGTGTAGTAGCTGTGCAGCCTGTAATTATTTTTAGGGCCTTGTTCTTAAAGACAACACACAGCTGCATGCACGGCCTCCTGATATCCACCCTTCTGAATCCTATTTCCCTCGTGAGGACAGAGTCCACCTGGCCAGGCTGAGATGTGGGCATCATCCAGCCCTCTTGAGTTACCAGAAAAGGCTGGATGACTCCGTCGCTGATGCCTGTCCAGGAGGCAACACAGCACCCCATACTATTAAGCACATTATGCAAGACTGCACTGCACACAATCTGCAACACAGTACCCCATACCATTAAGCACATTATGCAAGACTGCACTGCACACAATCTGCAACACCGCTCGCTGGCGCAGTGGTAACGTTCTCGCTTGCCATCTGGTAGACGGGAGTTCGCGCCTCGCTCAGGTTGCGAAAAGTTTCACTGACGAAGTGGGTGGTTACTGTCCCCCTTGAGCAAGGGGACGGGTGTGTGGGTGTGTGAAGGTCACAGTCTTGCCCTTAGATCGGACTATATGAGCTCTAAGCTCCCTTCCGGGAGGGTAAAATGCTGACGATCACGACCATCAAGTGATCCTGACCGACCCGGTGAATTACAGCACCCCATACTATTAAGCACATTATGCAAGACTGCACTGCACACAATCTGCAACACAGCACCCCATACTATTAAGCACATTATGCAAGACTGCATTGCAAACAATCACCTACGCCAACAACACAACATACTGTACACTCCTTGAGAGCTCTGTGGGAAAGCCCGGTCTCAGCCGTGGCCTTCCTTAGGGACTCGGGGCTGTTCGACCAGACTGCCTAGGCAACAACTACTACTACTAGTAGTAGTACTACTACTACCACCACATTTTAGCGTGGCACAGGAGCGAATGTGATGAATTGTTTAGCTGAATTACGTGATATAGTTCTAGGCTAAACACATGCTATTACCTTTAGCGTGAGCAGGCTGGCAGACAGTATGGGGGCGGTATTCTGGTACGGTCATGAAGCTTACCAACACCTCTTTCTTACCGGTTTATTTCTGATTCTGCTCCGTTACTACATTCTTCTGTGATCAGGGAAAAGGGGAAAAAGAAGTGTGTGGTAATCACAGGGCATTTGTCTTAGCGTAACAAGAAAAGTATGTGGTAAGATATTGACAGAGTTAGGGATATAAGAACAGGGAGGTTTTAGGAAGGAAAGAGGTTGTGTAGATCAGATATTCTTAGGTCTTTAGTGGAAAAATTTCTAGAGGAGGGAAAGAAATTGTATACGGCCTTCGTGGATTTGAAGAAAGCATATGACAGGGTGGACAGACAACGACTCCTCTCGCATAGCTTGGCCTGGCCAGTCGTCACTATGCCCGAGCTCCGTGAGACTTCCAGCGACTCTGCTCGTGCCTGCGACCCGTTGAGGGGGCATCCAACAGCAGATCCGTGCCGCCAGGAGCCACTACCATCCAGGGAACCGTGAATTGGTTCAACGTGAGATCGTGTTACGGTTTCATCAAGCGCCGCGACACTGGCGCTGATGTTTTCGTACACGTTTCTGAGATCGTTGCACCAAATCCACGGCATTTCCAGCGCTCACTTGGCGAGGGAGAGACGGTGGAGTTTCGTGTTGTACAGGCTTCCATGGGTCCCGAGGCTAAGGACGTCACTGGGCCGGGTGGTGTTGCTGTGCAGGGCTCTGCCCGTGCACGGCGGCGTCCCCCTGCCCAGAGACGCCAGCCAAGGGATCTTGGAAGTTCTGGCAACACAAACACACTCGTTGCGATGTGTATCGCGACGGCTGAAGCTTTCAGTGGGGGTAGCAAGACGGTTCTGGCTGTTCTCCTTCCTCAAATCTTTGAGGAGAACGGCCTTCCACGCCTTGCCATTCCCCGAAGCTTCACCCGCGATCCTCGTCTCCCCCTCGTCAGGAGCGTCAGGCCCGGCGACAGCAGCCACCACCATCTCGCACGACACCGGGAAAACGGCTGTGTTTGGATGCCCCTCTCAACCGGACGACTGGCGCCACCACCATCGAAACTACGATCACCGACCCGGAACCGTCACAGGCCATGGACATCGAGCATGGGGAGACTGTTGTGGAGGTTCACCTCCCTTCGTCAGGAGCTGAGGGGGAGCGTGTCTCGTCTCCCGTCCCTTCAGTACATCTGGACGTAGTAGAGCCCTCCTCCTTGCCTTCTCCATCTGCTCCTGACGAAGTGGAGGAGCCTCTTCCACCTTCACCACCGCCTGCCGCCATCGCTCGCTCTTCTTCTCCTCCTCCACCTAAGGAGAAGAAGAAGAAACCAAAGAAGAAAGGGGGAAAAACCAAGAGCGACCCTTCCACCGTTGCTCGCCGGATCGAGGCCCTCCTTCCACCACTCTCAGGCACTTGTGATCTCGATGCCCGCACGGATGCGGACCTAGAAGAGCTACTCTTCTGCCTCACGGATCCGATCAACGACGACGATACACTGCCTCTCGTCTACCAGACTCTGTATCAGAAGATCCGTGAGGCATACATCTCCAACTCCCACTCTCCATCTGAGGAAGCCACCATCCGTGAGGGCATCGGGTTCGACCCACCACGTGCTGCCCTGGTCAACTATATAGCCACCAGACTGCTCTCGTAACTGCCGATCCACGCTTGATCTTGTCCTGCCTTTGCTGCCTCGTCTTGCAGTCTTGTCACCGCTATGCTCTCGTTTTGAGAGCAACTTTTTGCTACATCCCTGACGGGCTCTATGTTTGCCCGTGTCCTCACCACGTTGTGAGGCAAATATCACAACAACAACAACAACAACAACTGGACTGACAAGGATTGTGGAAAGTATTAAGAATATATGGAGAAAATGGGAAGTTGCTGAAGGCCGTGAAGGGTATTTATGAGGGTGCTAAGGATGCGGTGCGTGTGGATAGTGAACCGAGTGAATTTTTCTATTTGAATGTTGGACTGAAATAGGGATGTGTCATGTCCTCATGGTTGTTCAGTCTATATATGGATGGGGTTATAGAAGAGATACAAGGTAGGGCAGTGGATGTTGGAGCAGCCCTAATGAGAGAGAGCAGCGTTTGGAAACTCCCTGAATAATAAGATCTCGCATCTAACGTGTAATAGGTACCAAAAACCACTCGTTACATGCGACTTCATTAGATGCCGATACATAAACATATGGGGAAAATTATAATAGGTAAAAACTGGATCTAACCCCTATTTTGACCCTATTTTCACTCATTATGTAAGTTATTGTCGTTAATTTGTCATATAATCATACATAGTGACATAAAATATAAAATAAAGAAGAAATAATATCGATAACTCACCTGTGAGTGATAAATGAGGTGCTTAAGGTGGTATCCGAGGCGGGAAGGAAGGCTACTGGGCCGCTCCTTCTCACCTACGCCACCAGCACAACCACCCTCCTCCCACCTCTCGCTCTCCATTGCCTCTCGCGATGCCTCCCCGAGTTTTGTTATCTTTTTGTCTGCATTCTTTTCCTTCCCAACAAATCCAGAAAAGTCATCATGAATGTCACCATGAAGATTCCCTATGTTTTCATCGACATCACTCACAGTCTTATCCTTCATTTCCATCATCACTCACACTCTTATCCTTCATTTCCATCATCACTCACAGTCTTATCCTTCATTTCCATCATTCACATCATCATCACAGTCTTATCCTTCATTTCCATCATCACTCAGTCTCTTATCCTTCATTTCCATCATCACTCAGTCTTATCCTTCATTTCCATCATCACTCACACTCTTATCCTTCATTTCGATCGAGATTTGCCACAACTTCCCCAAGCTCATGGCGTTTGTTTAAATATTCGGTGATACCGGTAACTGTTTATCTTCTTTCATTCACTTTCTTGGCATAGGTTTCACTGAGCTGGTTTAGTTTCTGTAGCAAAGGGTAACATCTTTCCCGTCCACGCACTAGACCAAGGTGGCGACAGATTTGAACCGCTCGCCCGGGATTTTTTTTTCGTTAGACGGAAACTTCCACGTTAGATGCGAATATGGGTAGAGGTCCAATGGTGTCGTTAGATGTGAACTCCTTAGATGCGAGATCACACTGTAAATTCCTCACTTGTCATAACGAGGCAAATGTGGCACTGGTATGCTGTGGCCATGCAGCCAGGCGCCGCGGAGTTGGGTATCACACGTCTGCCTTCCACCTCTGACATGCGGTAACTGAACCTGGTGCCTTGTGTATGGGACAATGATGCGTCCAGGTAGACAGTTGGGCGCCACGGATCTAACCGACTTACATGTACACCCCTCTCCTGCAAGAGCGATACTGAGGGGCACCGCCGCATTTTTTTTTTTTTTTTTTATAGGAAGGTGGAGGAAAGAAGAGAGAACAGGGGAAGGGATAGTAAGAAAGAGGAAGGAAGGGGGAGTAGACAGTTGGTGGGCTGGCCACCGTGCTTTTGTTTTGTTTATTGTGTTAGTTTGGTAAGTACATATAGTGGTTTTGTTTATGTGAGTTAGGTAAGTGCTTTGTTTGTGTATATGTGTGTTAGTTTGGTAAGTACATATAGTGGTTTTGACTGTGTATGTTTGTGTGTGTGCGTGTGTGAGCGTATGTGCGTGTGGATGTGAGCGTGTGTGTGCGTGTGCGTGGGTGTGCGTTCATATGTTGTGTATGTTTGAATTGAGCTAGCTAGCTATCTTTTTGAGGGTTTGGTTGGGTTGTTTGGGTTTATGTCGTAATTAAGTTTTTTTTTTTTTGTATTGTGAGATTGAGTAGTTTGGATACAAATCAGTGCGTCACTTATCGGTTTTGGTTGAGTTTAGTAAATTGGTATAGGGTCATGGTTGTTTATTATGGTTTTTAAACTACTAGGGAACCATTTATGAAAAGAGCGATTCTCCTCATTGATGTTGTAAGTTAGTGCGTTGTATGTTTCGGGGTTAATTTCCTCGATTTTACTCCAGATTTTTTTAGCTTGGTTATGTAATCTTATGTTTAACGGTTTGGTTTTGGTTATGGCGTGTATTTGTTCCGTGTTAAGTGTGTAAGGGTACTGCTGATTAGTTGCAAATCTGAGGGCTTTGTTTTGTAAGATTAGTAGTTTTTTAAGTTGGGTATAGCTGAAGGTGTGTGTGGGAATGAGAGGATATTCTAGAATGGGGAGGATCAGTGCTTTGACAAGGTGGGATTTGACTTTTATAGGCATGTTCTTGAATCTGAGTAAGCGGGATAATGCTCCTGTGGCTTTTTGTTTTCTATCCTGTACACTAGGAAGATAGCCTCTTGAGTTAAGTTTAAAACCAAGTATTTTACCCTCTTCTTTGAAGTCTGTTATTTCTTCATTAATTATTAAAGGTTCTTTTTTGGTGTTGGCAAGTTGGATGACGGAAAATTTATTTATGTTAGTTTGTATTCTCCATTTAGATTCATATTCATTAATTTTCTCGACTTCGCTTTGAGTTCTTGAATTCATGATCCTTCTAGATGGTCCAGGATAGTTAATAATTTGGGAAATATCGTCAGCGTAGCTTATGTTGATTCCATGAGTTGCTTGTGGGGAGTCACTGGTGAATATAGAGTAGAGAGTTGGTGAGAGTACGCTCCCTTGAGGAACCCCGCTTTCCAGAGCAAAGCTAGCACCTGTACAATTATTTATTTTGATTTTAGCCTTCCTATCGTCAAGAAAATCACAGAGAATTTTTTCAGTTATAGTTGGGAGGTTGAGATTAAGTAATTTATATTTAAGTCCTAAATGCCACACCTTGTCAAAGGCTTTTGTTACATCTCTAAGGATGATGTGGCATTGTCCTTTGTTAGATTTACTTATTGCTATATGTTCTGATGCTATTGCAATTGCTTGAGTGGTGCCCCTTAGTAGTCGAAAACCGTATTGATTCTTATTATACAGATTCTCAGATTCAAGGTGTAATCTGAGCCTTTTATTAATTATTCTCTCTAGTACCTTTCCAGGGACTTCTAAAAGAGAGATGGGTCTGTAATTCTCTACGAGATGTGGGTTCTTGTTCTTTTTTGGGATTAGTTTTATGATGGCTTCTTTAAATTTGTCGGGGAAATATCCTGCAGAGATGGTTGCATGAAATATGTTTTTTAAATTTTCAATGGCTATATTGGGGAGATTGGATAGTATAGTTTTATTATATCCACTTTCTCCCGGGCAAGTCTTTTTTAAGTTCTTAATAATAGAGGTAATTTCGTCTGCCGTGATAGGAGTGGTAAATATTGTGTTTGAGTCTAATCTATCGGGGTTAGCTGAGTGGTACGGTGTTAATCTATCTACGTTGTTGGTAAGGAATTCTTTTATCGTATTGTCGTGTCTGTTGTTGTCCTGTTCTTCTTCGATCTCTTGAAAGATGGACTCCCAGTGTCGCCTATGTGTTCTTTCTTTTTCAGAGGCTGAGTGTTGTCTGTTTCCCAGATGATCTAATACGTAATGAGGGTCAGGGGTTGAAGTTCCTGAGAGGATTTTTATTTGACGCCAAAATGTGGAGGGATCATTATAAAGATTGGCGGTTGTTGTTGTGATATTTGCCTCACAACATGGTGAGGACACGGGCAAACATAGAGCCCGTCAGAGAAGTGGCATAAAGTAGCTCTCAAACGAGAGCATAGTGGTGACAAAAACTGCAAGACGAAGCAGCAAGGCAGGACAAGATCAGGCGTGGCTCAGCAGTTACTTTTTTTTTTTTTTTTTTTTTTTTTTTTTTTTTTTAAAGGAAGGTGGGGAAAGAAGAGAGAATAGGGGAAGGGATAGTAAGAAAGAGGAAGGAAGAGGGAGTAGACAGTTGGTGGGCTGGCCACCATGCTTTGTTTTGTTTATAGTATTTGTTAGATAACTGCTTTAATTTTGTTTGTTGAGTTAGGTAAGTGCTTTGTTTTGTATATTGTGTTAGTTTGGTAAGTATATGTAGTGGTTATGGCTGTGTATGTTTGTGTGCGCGTGCGTGCGCGTACGCATGTGCGCGTGGATGTGGGCGTGTGCGTGGGTGCGTGTTCATATGTTTTGTATGTGTGGAATTGCGCTAGCGAGCTAGCTTTTGAGGGTTTGGTTGAGTTGTTTGGGTTTATGTCGTAATTGGGTTATGTCGAAAATAGGTGGGGTTTTTTGTATTCGTTAGTGCGACACTTATCGTTTGGGTTGAGTTTAGTAAATTGGTATAGGGTCTTGGTTGTTTAATATGGTTTTTAGACTACTAGGGAACCATTTGTGGAAGGAGCGATTCTCATCGTTGATATTGTAAGTTAATGCGTTGTATGTTTCAGGGTTTATTTCCTCGATTTTACTCCAGATTTTTTTCGCTTGGTTATGTAATCTTATGTTTAACGGTTTGGTTTTAGTTATGGCGTGAATTTGTTCCGTGTTAAGTGTGTAAGGGTACTGCTGATTAGTTGCAAATCTGAGGGCTTTGTTTTGTAAGACTTGTAGTTTTTTAAGTTGGGTATAGCTGAAGGTGTGTGTGGGAATGGGTGGGTAATCTAGTATGGGGAGGATCAGTGCTTTGACAAGGTGGGATTTGACTTTTATAGGCATGTCCTTGAATCTGAGTAAGCGGGATAATGCTCCAGTAGCTTTTTGTTTTCTATCCTGTACACTGGGAAGATAGCCTCTTGAGTTAAGTTTAAAACCAAGTATTTTACCCTCTTCTTTGAAGTCTGTTATTTCTTCGTTAATTATTAAAGGTTCTTTTTTAGTGTTGGCAAGTTGGATGACGGAGAATTTATTTATGTTAGTTTGTATTTTCCATTTTGATTCATATTCGTTAATTTTCTCGACTTCGCTTTGAGTTCTTGAGTTCATGATCCTTCTAGATGGTCCAGGATAGTTAATAATTTGGGAAATATCGTCAGCGTAACTTATATTGATGCCATGGGTTGCTTGTGGGGAGTCACTGGTGAAAATAGAGTAAAGAGTTGGTGAGAGTACGCTCCCTTGAGGAACCCCGCTTTCCAGAGCAAAGCTAGCCCCTATGTAATTATTTATTTTGATTTTAGCCTTTCTGTCGTCAAGAAAATCACAGAGAATTTTTTCAGTTATAGTTGGAAGGTTGAGATTAAGTAATTTATATTTAAGTCCTAAATGCCACACCTTGTCAAAGGCTTTTGTTACATCTCTAAGGATGGTGTGGCATTGTCCTTTGTTAGATTTACTTATTGCTATATGTTCTGATGCTATTGCAATTGCTTGAGTGGTGCCCCTTAGTAGTCGAAAACCGTATTGATTCTTATTGTATAGATTCTCAGACTCAAGGTGTAGTCTGAGCCTTTTATTAATTATTCTCTCTAGTACCTTTCCAGGGACTTCTAAGAGCGAGATGGGTCTGTAATTCTCTACGAGATGTGGGTTCTTGTTCTTTTTTGGGATTAATTTTATGATGGCTTCTTTAAATTTGTCGGGGAAATATCCTGCAGAGATGGTTGCATTAAATATGTTTTTTAAATTTTCAACGGCTATATTGGGGAGATTGGATAGTATAGTTTTATTATATCCACTTTCTCCCGGGCAAGTCTTTTTTAAGTTCTTAATAATAGCGGTAATTTCATCTGTCGCAATAGGAGTGGTAAATATTGTGTCTGAGTCTAATCTATCGGGGTTACCTGAATGGTACGGTGTTAATCTATCTGCGTTGATGGTAAGGAATTCTTTTACTAAATTGTCGTGTCTGTTGTTGTTCTGTTCTTCTTCGATCTCTTGAAAGATGGACTCCCAGTGTCGCCTGTGTGTTCTTTCTTTTTCAGAGGCTGAGTGTTGTCTGTTTCCCAGATGATCTAATATGTAATGAGGCTCAGGGGTTGAAGTTCCTGAGAGGGTTTTTATTTTACGCCAAAATGTGGAGGGATCGTTGTAAAGATTGGCAGTGTTTGTAATAGTGTTTGCCCAATGAGTGTTGTGTTCTGTTAGGAGGGATGTGTGTAGTTGAGTTTGGAGTAGTTTGTGCCGTCTATAGTGATCTCGTGTCCAACCATGTCTTTGGGAGTGAGTTCTTAATGCGTTGTATTGATTGATGAGGATCTGTGTGTCTCTGTTGTGTTTAGGAGTAGTGATTGTTCTATGTGTTGTTGTAGGGATGTTGTTGTTGACTGCAATATTTATGTTGGAGTACCATCTTTCAAGAGATTGATCGATTTCCTCTAGTGTACCATCATCGGGGATATGAAAGTTAGTAAATGTTGTGATTAAATCTTGTTTAAAGTTATTCCAATTGGCCATGGCAAAGTTAGGTCGGGGAGGAATGGGGACGGTTATTGGGGCTGTGGAGATAGTGGCAATTATGGGGGTGTGATCACTAGTGGTGAGAGGGCCTGGAGAGAAATGGGTGTTGTAGTAAGCTATTAGGTTGCAAAGGGCTATGTCTGGGGTGGAGATGGAGTTGTGTGAGAGGAATGTAGGAAAGTTGGGGCCAATATGTCTTACTGTAGTGTCTTGGATGAGACTAGCGAGTTGTCTTCCTACGACATTTGAATTTCTGTTGCCCAGGAGGCGGTGTTTAGCATTAAGATCACCAATGAGGTAGACAGGGATGTTTCTTCTGAATAAGTTAATAAAATCAGGGGTTGGGAGGTAAGGGCGGCTGGGTGGAAGATAAACAGTGGCTATTATGACTTTACCGGTGCATGTGTGTTGAAATTTCTACGCCAATCATGTCTGAAATGAAATGGTCTAGTAATTTATAAGTTAAGTTGTTCTTTATGGCTATAGCTGAGCCATCCATTGGTCGGTTATATGAGTTTCTTTTGTGGGAGATATATCCTGGGATTTTTAGTGTAGAATGTGATGATATACCATGGCTGTTTAATAGTATAATGTCAGGATCAATGGTTCTATAGATGTTTATAAGACCTAGGTTTCTGCCTGACCAGTTTAATACATTATGTTGCAGGATTTTCATTTCTGGATCTTTGTGATCTATTGTTATGGAGTAGAGTGGATTTGTTACGGTTTTCTAGGCTGTGCAGTAGGAATTTCTCTTCCTCGTTATCGGCCATTCTGATGGAGTCTTGGATGTTGTTGTATTTTTCAGAGATGGCTCTGATCTCATCTAGTGCTGCATCTTGTTGAAGTGTTTTATGTTGCTTTTTAACCATGGCTTTGTTCTCTTTGCAAGCTCTAGTTATTTCTCTGATGTTGTATATTTTGTTGGGTTTCCATACAGATGGCAGTAGTATCACCTCTGTTTGTCTGTTTCTTTTTTCTTTTTCTAGGAAGTCAAGATCTTCATCCGATGAGTCGTTTTCCTGGATGTCTACAGCGGTAGCACCTTCGAAGATGTTGGTGTTTGAGGTAAGGAATTCTGTTGTGTGGAGTGATGGAGGTTCTGCTGGGTGTAGAGTGGATGTGGTGACTTTAGTGTGTTCTTTGTTTGCTGTAGAGATGGTTTCTGATTCTATGAGTGGTGCTTGTTGTTGAGGGGGAGGTGAAGGTGGGTTACTGCCAGGAGGGTTTGCAGAAGGGAGAGTAAGGTGGTTATTAGTTATTGTTGGTAGGAGTGCTTGCAAGATTTTATCTGAGGGAGGGTTAGAGGGCAAATGTATGATGGGGAGGTTGTTGAGTTTGCAGCTTTCTTCAAAGGTTGAATTAAAGCTGCCTGG
The DNA here is from genome assembly GCF_032717465.1 of Coenobita brevimanus. Classification (NCBI taxonomy): domain Eukaryota; kingdom Metazoa; phylum Arthropoda; class Malacostraca; order Decapoda; family Coenobitidae; genus Coenobita; species Coenobita brevimanus. The sequence goes on from NW_027643507.1 coordinate 137,745, forward strand.
ATTGGCAAGTTCATTCAGATGAGCATTGATAATGAGCACCATGTATTCAGAAATTTTGGTGTTCTGATGTAGAATAGTAGAGAAACTGCAATTTTGGTTTTGGGGGGGGCTGTTAGGATTAGGTAGTTGCGTAGCTTGAGCATAGGTGACGCCCAGGCGGGTTGTAGAGTTCTGGGGGGTGATCAATTTGTTTTTAACTATTTCCTTCCTCTTCTGACATTTCATGGCCAAAGTGCGGTGATGATCTCCACAATTTATGCATTTTTTGGTTAGAGAAGAGCAGTTTTTCCAAGTATGGTCTGTGGATGAGCACTCTGAGCATATTTTGAAGTCTTTAGGTTTGGGGCAGTTCTTGGTGCTGTGGGATTCCAAAGCATAACATTTAAAACAGGTGGAGATGTTAACGAACTTTTCTGCCTCAATTTGTTGATTGCTTATACATAGGTGAAATAGTTTGATGCCCTCCAGAGCCTTCTGAGCCATTTTTATGTCTTGAAATTGTATTTTCAGGAGGTTGGACTTGCCAAATTTGGAAACATTTATGACCTTTGCCCAGGTGTTGTTTCTCATGATTTCCGTGGCTATTTCGTCTTCAGAATGGCAGTAGATGTCATCGATTTTGAAGCAGATGATGCTTCTGTTGGCCTTGACTTCGGGGGGAAGAACTGTTGAAAAACCGTGCTGCTCTAGAGGCGTCTTCAGTTTATCTGAAAGCAGTTCATCAGAATCAAAATCAGAGGATGTAGACACAATAATGGCTTCCTTGGAAGAGTGAAGAGCATTGATCTTTATGTTGAAGGGAGCAACTAACTCGAGGAGTTTAAGTTTGGTTGAGTTGTCCTGAGGGGACTGGTGCAAAATTTTTACTCTTCCCATGGTGAGAATGATCAAGGGAGGACTTAAAGGTAGTCAAACATACCAATTACTTGGCTTCAGGTCTCCTCTCTGTGCAGGGAGCTGCCACTTGCAGGGCCGAAAAAGACCTAAGGGAAAATAAGCCGAGTGACGGTGGTTGGTCGAAAAAGGCTTGAGGGAAAATGTCGGTGGTGGTATTTAGTTTAGAAAAACTATGTCGGGGTTGCCACAGAACAATTTGCCATGCAAATTGATTTCTCAGACTGACCCGACAAGTTAAAAGAAACTAAATGTGCGGAAAAAAAAAAAAAAAAAAAAAAACGGTGGGAAGAGGGGTGGAGGACTTAGAGGTGGTCCATCCAACCTATAACTTCTTACTTCATCTCGTTCCCTCTTGAAGGGAGTGATCACGTGCGAGGCTGAAGGAGCCTAAAAGGTAAGTATGAAAATTTAGGCACGCAATCTGAAGTGGAATTTAGTTTAGAAAAACTAGGTTAGGGCTGCCACAGAACTAATTTGCTATGCAAATTAATTCCTACAGCAGACCTAACAAGTTAAACTAAACTAAATATCGGAAAAAAAAAGAAAAAAAAAAAGGGAAAGCTCGGCCAACACAAACCTACCTACAGTAACGGGGATGGGTTTCCCCGGCCTCTAAAGGGCGCCGAGGGAAGCCCCGTCACTGCCCCGTGAGGGACATGCCTACTCCTAGCCCTATCAGAAATGCCGCCCTCACCGCCTCCTTTAACCAGGCCCTAAAGGCCCCCCTTCATGGAAGTGCCCTGCGGCACCCCTTCAGGGTTCGGCGTCGTACTACGGTGAGGGACACTACACGGCAGGCCGAGAAACAAAAAACAATTACAAAAACAAAACAAAAACAAAGACAAAGGAGAGAGGCTCTCCAAAAGCTAGACGAAAAGTTGTGCAGTCGGAAATCAAGTAGTCCGGCAGTGGCGAGAAACTCTAGGGAGAGTGAAACCTGGTTTCACTAACACCCAGATACAGTTAAAGAGCTGTTGCTGGGAGAGCTGGGGGAAGAGGTGTTGTCGCCGCGGCTGCCTTGTGCTAGGGTGAGGTCCACTCCCTGAATCTCTGCCTCAGAACAGTCTGGAAGGGGGCTGATGGCGGCTGCAGGAATGTGTTTTCGGACGAGGATGGCGCAGCCTCGAGAACCACCACGCACATAGGGTAGTAGGAAGGGGGTGAAACCCCGCATATGCAGTGGGCGGTGCTTGCTTAAGAGAGTCTCCTGCAGGAGGAAGATGTCGATATTGTCTTTGTGTGCGACTTCTTCTAGCAGGGAGCGGCGTGCAGAGGCACCGAGGATGCTCCACTGCAGTATGCGGAGGGAGGTGGGAGGTGAGGTGTTGGCGGTGTTGCTGGTGTCCCCTAGGTTGTTTGGGTGGGAGTAGGAAGGGGGGACCTGGAGCGGGGTCTCCCTCTCTCCACAGAGCACTTGCGAGGTTGGTGGGGTTGGGCTTTCATTGTTTTTTTGTGCTCGGTGGGTCTGTCGGTAGACAGGGAACGGTTTCTGGCATCTCGGGGTGTGTGTTTTGTACGGTTGTGTTGTCTGTGGCATGGTTGATGTGTGGGGTCTGAGGTGGCAGGAGGTGGAGGAGGCTGTGATGAGGTTTGTTGTGGGGGAGTGGCTTGGGTTAGGTCTTCGGGGGCAGTGGTGTGGGGGTCGGGATGTTCTATCCAGTTCTGGATCGTTGAGGATATTGCAGAGCGGAGGGGGCTTGGATCTATGGGCCGATTGAGGACCTGTTCTAGCATAGACACCATTGTGTTGCATAGCATTCGGCCTAGATTTTTTAGGTGTTCTGCCTTGAAGATGAAGTGGTCTTTGGGAAGAGTGGTGTCTGGTTGTGGGGTTTGTGTGAAGGCTTCCAAGGTGGTCTGTGTGCTTGCGTCCTGCTTTGGGCGTGTGTCGGGAGGTGGTTGGCAGTGCGGCTGTGTGGGTGGGGTGCGTGGTTGGTGAGGTGGTTTTGTTGGGGGGTGGGGAATTGCCTGAGGAGTAACAGTGGGGGTTGGTAAGGGGGGAAAGTCGGTGGTCAGCTGGGGAGGGGGTGGAAGTGGCGAGAAAAAAAAAAAACACAAGGGGGATATATATATATATATATATATATATATATATATATATATATATATGTATGTATCTAGCCGATAGATATATATATATGTGGGAGGTATTTATTTACTCAATCGTTCGTCCATTAGTTCTAAGCAGCACACACGCATATATACACCCATACACACATGTATACTCAAATGAAATTAAATATACTTGAGTGTATGAATGTAAATCGGTATGTATGCTTAAGCAAGAACAACGAAGGAATCGATCAGGATAAATAAATTATCAGCTACAATCCGGCGGTTCCCTACAGTGCCGGGGGGGCCTAACTCCCCGTCCTCTAGAGGACGTCGTGAGAGTACCCCGACACTGCCCCGTGAGGGACTTACCTAACCCTAGCCCTAACAGAATGCCTACCCTTGCCGCCTCCTATAACCAGGCCTCTAAGGCCCCCCTTCATGGAAATACCCTACGGTATCCCTTCAGGGTTCGGCGTCGTACTACGGCAGGGACTCTAAGTGGCAGCCGGAAAGCAGCTGATATGGTTAAAAAAAAAAAAGGAAAACACAAGGTTTCCTCAAGCTGTGTTGGCGTGAAAATCGATCTCTGAGCTGGAAGAGAGACAGCTATGGAAGTCTTGGGTTGCGCTATCCACGTTTCACTGTGGAGCGACGATGTTAAAACCTCAGGTGATGGCGGGGGAGTGCCGGATCGCGTGCCCTCCAATCACGAAACAGATCCGACGCCCTCCAATCAGAGCGCTGAAAGGTTCTTGCCACAGGCTAGTGGAAGGTTGGAGGTCTCTGCTGGGAGATGTGCTCGGTGCACCGTGCGGCAGCTAGTGAGAGATTGGTGGAGGAGCGTGAGCTCGTGCATGTGAGCATTCATGATAAGAAGCATGTAGTCTGCAAACTTGTCGTTGGGAGATCCATTTTGTATAGCAGCTGCTGGGGTGTTAGGGTTCGGTTTTGTTACTTGTGCAAAGCTTAGACCTGGTCGTACTGTGGTGGGGGGGGGTGTATTTATTGCTTTCTTTAATATTTCTTTTCTTTTAGGGCATTTCATAGCCATAGTGCGGTGGTCTCCTTCGCAGTTAATACACTTTTTGAAGTTGGAGTTGCATTTCTTCCAAGTGTGATCAAGACTGGAGCATTCAGAACAGATTTTAAAATCTTTGGGTTTAGGACATTCGTTGATGTTATGTGTGTCCATTTCATAGCACTTCATACACATTATGATATGTATATATTTCTCAGCCTGGATCTGATTTTTGCTGATGCACAGATGGAACAATTTCAGCCCTTCTATTGCTTTTTCTGCCATCTTGATATCATCAAATTCTATTTTCATAGTGTTTCTGTTTCCAAATTTGGTTATTTTGGTGATTTTGGCCCAAGAGTTTTCTTTAATGACTTCATGTTCAATCTCCTCTTCACTGTGGCAGTAGATGATGTCATCTACTTTGGTGCATATAATGCTCCTTTTAGCTTTTAGGTCGGGAGGGAGGATTGGGGTGAAGCCATTGTCCTGTAAAGATGTTTTCAGAGGATGAGACAGGAGCTTATTAGTGTCATCTTCTGTGGCTGTAGTTGCGATGATGAATTCTCTTGAATCATGGAGTCCTGTTATTTTTATGTTGTGAGGAGCAACTATTTCAAGCAATTTCAGTTTAACTTGATTTTCTTGGGGATTACTGTGTTTGATTTTAAGTTTACCCATTTTTCAACATGGGGAAAAAATCCTGATAGGCCACTAACAGGCCGCCTAGTTGGTCCAATCTACCTGTGATCTGGGGCTTGTAACCTAAACTCCCCCCCCCCTCTAAAGGGAAATGGGAGAATTGGAGTTCCCCCGAGCTAAGCCCTGTATTGGACTATATAGCCCCGCTAGGGTTACAGGAGGGAGCTACCCCTCCCGGCACGGCAGCCCGGGCGAGGCTCGAACCTGCAATCCCCCGATTACAAGTCCAGCGCGCTACCACTGTGCTACCGCCCCCACCCCCTCTAAAGGGAGTGACCACTTGCAAGGTCAAAGGAGTACCCCTGATCCCTAACCCTATTAAAGAAAATACCCAGTCCAGTGCTTCCTATAACCACCCCATAACGGGGTCCCCTCGTGCCACTGGCCTCGGGGTTCGGCTTCGTACCACACCAGAGCCTCTACTGGGCGAGCCTAACAGGACCAAAGTAAAATCTAAGAAATAAAGGTAGTCTTAAGTAGTAAAAAAGATTTTCAGCCAAGGTGAGCGGGCTGACAGACTTGCAGAATGATGGGAAAGTCGTAATCGGTAAGGTGCTGGGAAAAGCAGTAGTGAAAGTCTTAGCTTGCGCTATCCACATTTCACTATGAGCGCCGAGTCTATGCAGAGCGGGAGCGAGCGGGAGACATCTTACCGCTGCGGCTGCCGGGAAGAGAATACGTTGTTGTGAGATATTCTCCCCACAGGAATGGTGGGGAACGGGCAAACAAAGAGCCCGTCAGAGATGGGCAAAGAAAAGCAGATAATGGCACCAAAAAAAAAAAAATAAATAAAAAAAAAAATAAAAAAATAAATAAATAAATAAATTAAAAAAAAAAAAAAAAAACAAAGCTGGGAGACAGGCAACAAAAGTCTCAGAAGAGACAGCAGACATGGCAAGGGCAAGGCAATAGATGGCACAGATGGAGACAATTAGGATAGAAATCTGGTGACGATGTAATTCACCAAGGCAGCACGAGGTGGATCACAGGCAATACCTGCACGGATACGTTCCTCTTGAGATGGTGGGAGGGAGTTGGAAATGTACGCCTCGCGTAGATCGTCGTGCAACTGCAGGTAGATGGAAGGCAGTGCATCGAGATCGTTGACAGATGTTGTGAGGTCGCACAGAAGCTCCTCGAGGTACGCATCCGTGCAGGAATCGAGGCTGGCGTTATCAAAAGGTGGAAGCAGGGTCTCGATTCGCCTGGCAATGGTCGGAGGATCAGGTTTAGCCCTGCTCTTCTTGTTCTTCTTTTTCTTCTCCCTGGGTGGAAGGGGAGAAGGAGACAGAGCAACAGAACGAGACTGTGGTGAGGATGGAGGAGGTGCCTCCACAACAGCAGGAGCAGATGGAGAGGACGAGGAGGGCGGTTCTTCCACATCCGGGTGTACAGAAGGGACGGGAGAAGATGGCCGCTCCTCCTCAGCTCCCGACGAAGGAAGGTGGACCTCCACGACAGTCTCTTGGGGTAAAGGGTCGAGCTCCATGGCCTGGGACGGTTCCGGATCGGTGATCGGAGGTGCAGACGTGACGGCGCCAGTCGCTCTGTTAAGAGGGGCATCTAAGCACAGCCGTTTCCGCGGTGTCGTGCGGGGTGGTGCTGGCTGCTGACGCCGAGCCTGACGCTTCTGACGAGGGGGGAGACGTGTATCACGAGCAAAGCTTCGGGGAATGGCAAGGCGTGGAAGGCCGTTCTCCTCAAAGATTTGAGGGAGGAGAACAGCCAAAACCGCCTTGTCACCCCCACTAAAAGCTTCGGCAGTCGCGATACACATCGCAACAAGTGTGTTAGTGTGATCAGCACTCCCAGGACCCCTCGGCCGACGCCCCAGGGACGTGGGGCGCCGCCGTGCATAGGCAGAGCCCTGCACAGCAACGCCCCCGGCCCAGAGACATCCTTGGCTTCGGGACCCTTGGCAGCCTGAACCACACGAAACTCCACTGTCTCCCCATCGCCAAGTGAGCGCTGGGAATGCCGTGGATTTGGTGCAACGATCGCCGAGACGTGAACGAAAACATCAGCACCAGTATCCCGGCGCTTGATGAATCCGTAACACGCTCTCACGTTGAACCAATTCACGGTTCCCTGGATGGTAGTGGCTCCTGGCGGCTCTGCTCTGCTGCTAGGCGCCCCCCTCAACGGGTCGAGGGCGTGAGCAGACGAAGCTGTAGTCGAAGCTGTAGTCGATGCTGTAGGCTCGCTTAGCTCGGGCATGGTGGCGACTGGCCAGGCCAAGCAGAGTGGAGTGGAATGGGAAGAGAATACTGGGCGATCCTAAAGGACCAAAGTCTATCCTGGGCATTCTGAGTCTGTCTCAGCTAGAGAACAGGGGTGAGGAATGATCCACGGGCTTGGATGATCAACATCGGCGTGAATTGGTAAGGGGAGAGTTGGATTTGACACTGCAGTACTGCTTTCCTATTTAATTTGCCTGTGAGACAGTTGGAAAACTGTCGTATTCTGCTGGATCGCGTGCCCTCCAATCAGGAAGCAGATCCGGCGCCATCCAATCAGAGCGCAGTGAGGTGTCAGCCACTGGCTAGTGGAAGATCGGAGGCCTCTTCTGGGAGATGTGCACGGTGCGAGAGCTTGGGGCAGAATGACATGACATGACATCGACATGGGCACCGCCGCACATGTTTGTTTGTTTGTTGAAGATTTCCCCTTCGTTGAAGTGGAAGGGGCCGGGCCATATGTTAGCCCAGTCAGTGATTTAAGCAGAGACAAGTAAGTGATGAAGACTGCAGGAGCAGTCTCTTGACTTTAAAAACTATATGCACATATATACACACATGTATATATATATGCATATGCACACATGCTCGCACGCACACTCGCACAGACACACACACACATACATACCCTGCATATCAGTGGATATGCACGTTAGGTGGGAGGAGGAGCAGAGCGCACCACGTCAGTCAGTGCTGAGAGTGGGGCCGTGGCTACAACGAAGGCTGCAGCATTACGTAAAGAGTTTATGGATCTGGCTGCTTCGTGAGTTCTGGGAGTGACTGGGTTAGGAAGAGGTCGTTTCCTGATGAGGGATGTGGCTGGGCATCTGAGAAGATAGTGCAGGAGGGGATAAAGTGGAGCTTTCTCTGTCTGGCAGCCGCGGCGACAACACCTCTTCCCCCAGCTCTCCCAGCAACAGCTCTGCCTGTATCTGGGTGTTAGTGAAACCAGGTTTCACTCTCCCTAGAGTTTCTCGCCACTGCCGGACTACTTGATTTCCGACTGCTCAACTTTTCGTCTAGCTTTTGGAGAGCCTCTCTCCTTTGTCTTTGTTTTTGTTTTGTTTTTGTAATTGTTTTTTTGTTTCTCGGCCTGCCGTGTAGTGTCCCTCACCGTAGTACGACGCCGAACCCTGAAGGGGTGCCGCAGGGCACTTCCATGAAGGGGGGCCTTTAGGGCCTGGTTAAAGGAGGCGGTGAGGGCGGCATTTCTGATAGGGCTAGGAGTAGGCATGTCCCTCACGGGGCAGTGACGGGGCTTCCCTCGGCGCCCTTTAGAGGGCGGGGAAACCCATCCCCGTTACTGTAGGTAGGTTTGTGTTGGCCGAGCTTTCCCTTTTTTTTTTTTTTTTTTTTTTTTTTTTCATTTAGTTTCTTTTAACTTGTCGGGCCAGTCTGAGAAATCAATTTGCATGGCAAATTGGTTCTGTGGCAACCCCGACATAGTTTTTCTAAACTAAATACCACCACCGACATTTTCCCTCAAGCCTTTTTCGACCAACCACCGTCACTCGGCTTATTTTCCCTTAGGTCTTTTTTGGCCCTGCAAGTGGCAGCTCCCTTCACAGAGAGGAGACCTGAAGCCAAGTAATTGGTATGATTGACCACCTTTAAGTCCTCCCTTGATCATTCTCACCATGGGAAGAGTAAAAATTTTGCACCAGTCCCCTCAGGACAACTCAACCAAACTTAAACTCCTCGAGTTAGTTGCTCCCTTCAACATAAAGATCAATGCTCTTCACTCTTCCAAGGAAGCCATTATTGTGTCTACATCCTCTGATTTTGAAAAAAAAAAAAAAAACAATGACGTATAGAAAAGGGGGGGAAAGGAAGGAAGGTAAAGAATGATTGTGTATATGTGTGATGAGTGTAATGCAACCAGGACGACGACAACACGTGGTGGCAGGAACTAGGCCTTAGTTTTAGTCTCCCGGCCTTACTGAGAGATCAGTTCCTGGTTGCATTGTGTAATGTGCATGTTTTTTTTTTTTTTTTTTTTTTTTTTTAATAGTAGGAGAGGAAGAATTTAGACTAAGAGAAAGAGTGTCGGGGCTTAACCCAACGTGCGTGTGTTTGGTGTTGGGAAGGGGGGGTGGGGTCTCGCACGTCCACAGTGTTGTTAATTAAGGGAGGGAGGAGTGAATAGCTACGGCTTTCTCTGCCAAGCATTGGCTTATTGGCTGCCTCTCAGGTTCATCTGATTTTTCCGGCTCCGGAGCCTGGGATAGGATGGTAGGATAGGGGTGTTAGGGTAAGGTGTTGTAGCCCTGGGGGGCTTGGGTAGGGGGATAAGGAAAGGGGAGGGGTGGAGGAAGGGGAGTATGGGGGGTCAAGGTTTGAGGCGGGGTGCTGGATATGAGGATGGCGTGTGAATGCGTGGCTGCCGTGATTTGATAGTGGGTGTAGGGGTGGTTTAAGTTTAATGAGTTGCTGGTGTGAATTAATAATTAATGAAAGGATCAATAATAAATAAATTAGTGGTAATTAAGTAAACAATGGGGTTGGTGCAGGTCTTGCGTCAGGGTGGAAGAGGTTGGCTAGAGGTCGTGTGGGGGGTGTGATCCGGGTGAAAAAGTCGATGAAGTCAGTGTGAACGTCGGTGAGTTTGGTGATTTGTTTTTGTTGTAGGTGGTGAAGGTAAGTGTTGATGGGTGGAATGTTGGCGCGTTCATGAGAGTGTATGTTGGTGACAAAATCATCCCACCGTATGCTCAGTGCCCAACGTATGGCTTTGTTTTGAACTTTCTGTAAATTTAGAATGTTGCTTTTGGCCGAAAGAGATAGGCTTAATGGTGAATACGTGAGCAGTGGTCTGATCAGTGCTTTATACAAATGAAATTTAGTTGATGGTGTTGCACTACGGAATCGGTATATCTGTGTGAGTGCAGTGCCAGCCACGCCTGCCTTGCCTCGTATGTGATGATGAAATTTGAAGTTTTTATCGTATGTAAGACCAAGTACGGTGCAAGTATTCCTAATAGGAATGGGAACGCGATCGGGATCACGCGAATTTAGAAAAAGTGGGCGGGGGTTGGCTGATTTAATACGAAAATATGTTACTGTGCATTTCAAGGGATTCGCTTGAATCCGCCACTTCTGCTCCCATCGTGCAATTCGGTCCAGCTCTATGCTCGCTTTGTTGGTAATTCCGTCAATTGTCGTTGATCGTACAAGTTGAGTAATGTCGTCTGCGTATTGAATGGTGAGTGAATCGTCATGTAATGGGGTGGGGATGTCATTTGTGTAGAGTGTGTAAAGGGTGGGTGCAAGGACGGAGCCCTGAGGTACACCTGCGTGAAGCTGGAAAAAGTCTGAGTAATTATTTTTAAATTTAATGCGCATTGTGCGGTTGTCTAGAAAATTGCAAAGTAGTTTTTAATGAGTGAAGGAAAGTTGAATTGTTCGCAGATTTTGTACTTCAGGCCTGCGTGCCAAACAGAGTCAAATGCACGTTTTACGTCACGAGTAATAAGGGCTGTCTTGTATGCATTGCGGATGTTTTGGTTGATATGTAGGTAATTGGTGATGATGTTTAGGGCGTCCTGTGTGGATCGTCTAGGTCTGAAACCAAACTGTCAGGGGGAAAGTAGGTTTTCGTCTTCTAAGTATTGCCGTAATCTAATGTTGATGATTCGTTCGAAAGTTTTTCCTAACACTTCTAGTAAACTGATGGGCCTGAAGTTTAAAGGGTCTGTTGTTGTCTTGTCTTTTTTAGGGATTAGAGTTGCTGTCGCGGTCTTAAACGAGTCCGGAAAGTAGCCGGATGCCAAGGCAGCGTTGTATAAGTGTGTAAGTGCATTTATGAACGTGTCTGGGAGGTGTTTGAGTATGTGATGTCCGATGCCTGTGGCACCCGGCGCCTTCTTTGGAGTTCTAGCGAGCATAGACTTGACTTCTTCGACTAGTATGGGAGCAGTGAGGGGGTTATGTATGTCTAGATTGTTTATGTGTATGTTTGCGTCTGGTGTGATATGTTCGTGGATGGTGTGAAGGTGTTGTTCTATATGTCTTATGTGACGTGTTGCGGCAGGATGAGGAGGGTTAGGGTGGTATACTTGTTGCCATGCGTTTTTAAATGTGTTTGTGATTTCCCTGGGATCTGTGATTTCTCTGTTGTTAGCAATTAATTTTCTTACTCTAGGTAAGTTACAGCCCTTGAGTCGGCGAATGTGTTTCCAGAATTCCCAGGGTTTAGTTTTCCTGTGTTGTTGTGCAGTTTGTATGAGGCGTCGCCAGTGTGCATTGTGGTCGGATTCAAGGCTATTGATTACATGTGTCCGAAGATGTGATAGGTCGAACCGTACTTGGCCTAAGTTGTTTTTGTTTAGTTCAAACCGACGACGGTAACACACTAGGAGTCGTTGTGTTCGTATGGATGGTATGAATGTGTGTATAGGTATGTGTGTGGTTGTGGGTATGGTAATGTTGGCAGTGTTAAGTATGCATGTGTGTAGATATTTACATTGTTCTTCTATGTCAGTGTGGTGTTTTCCCTCATAGTCAGTGGTGTATTCTTGTTCTGAAAGGGTTTGTGTAAAGGCATCCCAGTCTGCATGTAGGTAGTCATAGTGTGGTGTACTGGGGATCAGGATCGGGTTGGTGGAAATGGACATTATGATGGGGATGTGATCAGACCCAGACATGGGGCCGGGGGTGATGTGGTGATGAAAAATGTTAAATGATCTGTTGGTGAAGATGAGATCTGGCTTACCTGATCCCCTAGATGTAAATGTTGTGAGGAAATCAGGTCCTAGGAAATTTAATCTTTTGTGTTGGTATATGGTGAACATTTGTCTTCCATGATTGTTGGTTGTGTTGTGTTGGAATGTCCCGTGTTGTGCATTTAGATCTGAAATGAATAGTGTTGGTGCAGTGTTGTTGAAGAGTCTGTTTATGTCTGTGAAGGGGATGCCAGTGTTGGGTCTGGTGTATGTGGTGGAGACTATGAGGGGGCCAAGAGTAGTGTGTGTTTTAACTGCAAGGAAATGTCTGTGTGTCCATGTTGTGATGAAGTCGTGTTTAATTGTGCCTTTAATCATGATAGCAACTCCGTCGTGTGGACCCTCGTCGGTTTGAAGTGTAGTGTAGCCATAGTGTTTGATTTTTCTGGTGTTGTTGGTGCAAGTGCTGTTGAGTAATATTATGTCTGGGTCGTGTTCGTGAATGAGTTGAGTAAGTAGGTGCCTGTTTGCGTAATAGTGTCTAATGTTAAACTGGATGATTTTAAGCATGATGGTGATCGTGTTGAACTGAGTCTGAATGGGCTATGTATGTGGTATTTGTGGGTGAGGCAGGGGAGAAGGATGGGGTTCTCTTTTTGGGAGGGGGGGCACTGCGTTTTCTAGAGCGTGATTGATGAGTGTGAACTGAAGGGGAGAGGGAGGAGGGGGATTCGGGAGAGTCAGCTGCCTTGCGTTTGCAAGAGACGCTGCGATCTCGATCGCAGGTGAGGGGGGTGGTTGGGGTAGGTGGAGGGGGCATGGGGTTAGGTTGGTTAAGGGTTGTGCTGGTGGAGGGAGATGGGGTTGGGGGCTGGGTGGTTTGGTTAGGATGACGTGAATCAGCAGGAGGGGAGGGATGGTGGGGGGGGGAAGATGGGAGTGCTTTTGAGGATGCAGGAGTGGGATGAGGTTTAGGGTGAGTGGGTGTGGTGGGTGGGTTGGAAGTGCAGGGGGATGAATGAGAGGTGGAGGGGATGGGAGGGGGTGAGGTAGGAGGGACTGAGGTGTTGCCAGTTTGCTGTGAAGGGGGTGAAGATGTGGGGCGATTTCTTGGCTGTGTGCCATGAAGGGGGGATGACAATGGTGGACATATTGTTGGCGGCTAGAGCATCATTGATAAGGGATGCAAAGGGCACATCAGAGTACAGGGCTTGGGCTAGGGCGGACATGACAACTGCGGTAACGTTGGGGGGGAAGGGTGAAATGGAAGATGGATTGGGAGGGGTGGTGTTGGGGGTGTTGGATGAGTGGTGGATGCTTGGGTTGGGGGCTGTGAGTTCTGAGTGGCTTGGGCATATGACATGGTGGATGAAGTTTGTTGGGGTGCTGTGTATGATTGAGGCGTGTTGATATGCTGTGCAGGCTGGCTGTTAGCCCTTAAGTCCTTTAGCAGATTTTTTCTAATAGGACAGTTTCCGGCGATTGCAATGTGTCCTTCGCCACAATTGATACATTTAGTAGTAGTGCTAGTGCAGTTTGTATGAAAATGACCTTGGGCAGAGCACTTTGAGCATATTTGAGTTTTTTTGCATGATTTAGTTGGATGCCCATATTGGTAACATTTAAAGCATTGAGCAAGATCAAACCACTGTTCGAGTCTAAGGTTGCTGGGTGGGATGATTGTATTGAACGCTTTGACACCGTGTGAATGAAGTTTCTGTACCTCTTGAGGTGAAGCACAGAGAATCTTGATGTTATTTGAATTGTCAAAGCGAACAATGTGGGTGGCGTGAATGTCGTTTTTCAGGGACAGTTCAGTCATGAGGTCATCATCGGTGTGTCTGAGAACATATTTGGTAACATTACGGGCAATTATTGTACAGGCAGCTTTTAGCTCAGGAGTTGAGATCAGTTCATATCCAGCCTGGGAGTATTTGGGCAGGTTACTGGGGGAGAGGTATGAATCTAGATGAGTCTGAGAGGCCAAGGTGATCTTAATGATTTTATCTTTTGCACTAGAAAAAAGGTTAACAAAGGGAGTTTCAGTGATGCAAAAAAAGGTCTGACCAGGGTCTGAAGGCAGGGAGGGGAGGGTACATTTAAACTTAACTGAGAAAGCCATCATTAATCAAGGGGGAGGGAGGGGGAGAGTGTAGCGCATGACGTTAATAAAAGAGGGGGAAGAAACCAATCACCACACTTTTGCACAGATCCCGGGGTGCAATGGGTGTGCAGGATGAGGTGTTGGCACCGTTACCCTGATCACTAAACTTGTTGTGAGAGCAGGGTGGTTCCAGATTGTTAGGACCGAAGTCCTAACCAATCTATCACCAGCAAGATGGGAAGGAAGTAGGAGAACAAAAGGCCGAGTCTCTCAGGTGCACGGCTATATCTCCTGGACCCCCGACTACTGTTATGGCCGTGGCCCCAACAAGGTAGTGGGGGGGTCCCGGAAGTATCTCCGAATTCACAAAAGAGCAGGGGTTAGTAATAAAAGAGAAATTAGAAGAAGACAGGAAAAGAGGTAGGAGGAATGATGAGTAGATTTTATTATGAGTGATGAATGGGTGAAGTTTATGAAATGAGGTGATAAGTGGGCGGGTAGCACATGCCGACAAAGTCGTTAGCAGCTGATAAGGCAGGGAGTCACAGAGTGAGAGCTGAGCGAGCGAGCGGTCGAGACACGCGTGCTTCTGGCTGGGCGTCGTCACCAAGTGATGACACTGCAATACAATACAATGACGTATAGAAAAGGGGGGGAAAGGAAGGAAGGTAAAGAATGATTGTGTATATGTGTGATGAGTGTAATGCAACCAGGACGACGACAACACGTGGTGGCAGGAACTAGGCCTTAGTTTTAGTCTCCCGGCCTTACTGAGAGATCAGTTCCTGGTTGCATTGTGTAATGTGCATGTTTTTTTTTGTTTTTTTTGATGAATAGTAGGAGAGGAAGAATTTAGACTAAGAGAAAGAGTGTCGGGGCTTAACCCAACGTGCGTGTGTTTGGTGTTGGGAAGGGGGGGTGGGGTCTCGCACGTCCACAGTGTTGTTAATTAAGGGAGGGAGGAGTGAATAGCTACGGCTTTCTCTGCCAAGCATTGGCTTATTGGCTGCCTCTCAGGTTCATCTGATTTTTCCGGCTCCGGAGCCTGGGATAGGATGGTAGGATAGGGGTGTTAGGGTAAGGTGTTGTAGCCCTGGGGGGCTTGGGTAGGGGGATAAGGAAAGGGGAGGGGTGGAGGAAGGGGAGAATGGGGATACAAGGTTTGAGGCGGGGTGCTGGATATGAGGATGGCGTGTGAATGCGTGGCTGCCGTGATTTGATAGTGGGTGTAGGGGTGGTTTAAGTTTAATGAGTTGCTGGTGTGAATTAATAATTAATGAAAGGATCAATAATAAATAAATTAGTGGTAATTAAGTAAACAATGGGGTTGGTGCAGGTCTTGCGTCAGGGTGGAAGAGGTTGGCTAGAGGTCGTGTGGGGGGTGTGATCCGGGTGAAAAAGTCGATGAAGTCAGTGTGAACGTCGGTGAGTTTGGTGATTTGTTTTTGTTGTAGGTGGTGAAGGTAAGTGTTGATGGGTGGAATGTTGGCGCGTTCATGAGAGTGTATGTTGGTGACAAAATCATCCCACCGTATGCTCAGTGCCCAACGTATGGCTTTATTTTGAACTTTCTGTAAATTTAGAATGTTGCTTTTGGCCGAAAGAGATAGGCTTAATGGTGAATACGTGAGCAGTGGTCTGATCAGTGCTTTATACAAATGAAATTTAGTTGATGGTGTTGCACTACGGAATCGGTATATCTGTGTGAGTGCAGTGCCAGCCACGCCTGCCTTGCCTCGTATGTGATGATGAAATTTGAAGTTTTTATCGTATGTAAGACCAAGTACGGTGCAAGTATTCCTAATAGGAATGGGAACGCGATCGGGATCACGCGAATTTAGAAAAAGTGGGCGGGGGTTGGCTGATTTAATACGAAAATATGTTACTGTGCATTTCAAGGGATTCGCTTGAATCCGCCACTTCTGCTCCCATCGTGCAATTCGGTCCAGCTCTATGCTCGCTTTGTTGGTGATTCCGTCAATTGTCGTTGATCGTACAAGTTGAGTAATGTCGTCTGCGTATTGAATGGTGAGTGAATCGTCATGTAGTGGGGTGGGGATGTCATTTGTGTAGAGTGTGTAGAGGGTGGGTGCAAGGACGGAGCCCTGAGGTACACCTGCGTGAAGCTGGAAAAAGTCTGAGTAATTATTTTTAAATTTAATGCGCATTGTGCGGTTGTCTAGAAAATTGCAAAGTAGTTTTTAATGAGTGAAGGAAAGTTGAATTGTTCGCAGATTTTGTACTTCAGGCCTGCGTGCCAAACAGAGTCAAATGCACGTTTTACGTCACGAGTAATAAGGGCTGTCTTGTATGCATTGCGGATGTTTTGGTTGATATGTAGGTAATTGGTGATGATGTTTAGGGCGTCCTGTGTGGATCGTCTAGGTCTGAAACCAAACTGTCAGGGGGAAAGTAGGTTTTCGTCTTCTAAGTATTGCCGTAATCTAATGTTGATGATTCGTTCGAAAGTTTTTCCTAACACTTCTAGTAAACTGATGGGCCTGAAGTTTAAAGGGTCTGTTGTTGTCTTGTCTTTTTTAGGGATTAGAGTTGCTGTCGCGGTCTTAAACGAGTCCGGAAAGTAGCCGGATGCCAAGGCAGCGTTGTATAAGTGTGTAAGTGCATTTATGAACGTGTCTGGGAGGTGTTTGAGTATGTGATGTCCGATGCCTGTGGCACCCGGCGCCTTCTTTGGAGTTCTAGCGAGCATAGACTTGACTTCTTCGACTAGTATGGGAGCAGTGAGGGGGTTATGTATGTCTAGATTGTTTATGTGTATGTTTGCGTCTGGTGTGATATGTTCGTGGATGGTGTGAAGGTGTTGTTCTATATGTCTTATGTGACGTGTTGCGGCAGGATGAGGAGGGTTAGGGTGGTATACTTGTTGCCATGCGTTTTTAAATGTGTTTGTGATTTCCTGGGATCTGTGATTTCTCTGTTGTTAGCAATTAATTTTCTTACTCTAGGTAAGTTACAGCCCTTGAGTCGGCGAATGTGTTTCCAGAATTCCCAGGGTTTAGTTTTCCTGTGTTGTTGTGCAGTTTGTATGAGGCGTCGCCAGTGTGCATTGTGGTCGGATTCAAGGCTATTGATTACATGTGTCCGAAGATGTGATAGGTCGAACCGTACTTGGCCTAAGTTGTTTTTGTTTAGTTCAAACCGACGACGGTAACACACTAGGAGTCGTTGTGTTCGTATGGATGGTATGAATGTGTGTATAGGTATGTGTGTGGTTGTGGGTATGGTAATGTTGGCAGTGTTAAGTATGCATGTGTGTAGATATTTACATTGTTCTTCTATGTCAGTGTGGTGTTTTCCCTCATAGTCAGTGGTGTATTCTTGTTCTGAAAGGGTTTGTGTAAAGGCATCCCAGTCTGCATGTAGGTAGTCATAGTGTGGTGTACTGGGGATCAGGATCGGGTTGGTGGAAATGGACATTATGATGGGGATGTGATCAGACCCAGACATGGGGCCGGGGGTGATGTGGTGATGAAAAATGTTAAATGATCTGTTGGTGAAGATGAGATCTGGCTTACCTGATCCCCTAGATGTAAATGTTGTGAGGAAATCAGGTCCTAGGAAATTTAATCTTTGTGTTGGTATATGGTGAACATTTGTCTTCCATGATTGTTGGTTGTGTTGTGTTGGAATGTCCCGTGTTGTGCATTTAGATCTGAAATGAATAGTGTTGGTGCAGTGTTGTTGAAGAGTCTGTTTATGTCTGTGAAGGGGATGCCAGTGTTGGGTCTGGTGTATGTGGTGGAGACTATGAGGGGGCCAAGAGTAGTGTGTGTTTTAACTGCAAGGAAATGTCTGTGTGTCCATGTTGTGATGAAGTCGTGTTTAATTGTGCCTTTAATCATGATAGCAACTCCGTCGTGTGGACCCTCGTCGGTTTGAAGTGTAGTGTAGCCATAGTGTTTGATTTTTCTGGTGTTGTTGGTGCAAGTGCTGTTGAGTAATATTATGTCTGGGTCGTGTTCGTGAATGAGTTGAGTAAGTAGGTGCCTGTTTGCGTAATAGTGTCTAATGTTAAACTGGATGATTTTAAGCATGATGGTGATCGTGTTGAACTGAGTCTGAATGGGCTATGTATGTGGTATTTGTGGGTGAGGCAGGGAGAAGGATGGGGTTCTCTTTTTGGGAGGGGGGCACTGCGTTTTCTAGAGCGTGATTAATGAGTGTGAACTGAAGGGGAGAGGGAGGAGGGGGATTCGGGCGAGTCGGCCGCCTTGCGTGTGCGAGAGATGCTGCGATCTCGATCGCAGGTGAGGGGGGTGGTTGGGGTAGGTGGAGGGGCATGGGGTTGGGTTGGTTACGGGTTGGGCGGGTGGCGGGAGCGGGGGTGGGGGCCTGGGTGGTTTGGTTAGGATGACGTGAATCAGCAGGAGGGGAGGGATGGTGGGGGGAAGATGGGAGTGCTTTTGAGGATGCAGGAGTGGGATGAGGTTTAGGGTGAGTGGGTGTGGTGGGTGGGTTGGAAGTGCAGGGGGATGAATGAGAGGTGGAGGGGATGGGAGGGGGTGAGGTAGGAGGGACTGAGGTGTTGCCAGTTTGCTGTGAAGGGGGGGTGAAGATGTGGGGCGATTTCTTGGCTGTGTGCCATGAAGGGGGGATGACAATGGTGGACATATTGTTGGCGGCTAGAGCATCATTGATAAGGGATGCAAAGGGCACATCAGAGTACAGGGCTTGGGCTAGGGCGGACATGACAACTGCGGTAACGTTGGGGGGGAAGGGTGAAATGGAAGATGGATTGGGAGGGGTGGTGTTGGGGGGTGTTGGATGAGTGGTGGATGCTTGGGTTGGGGGCTGTGAGTTCTGAGTGGCTTGGGCATATGACATGGTGGATGAAGTTTGTTGGGGTGCTGTGTATGATTGAGGCGTGTTGATATGCTGTGCAGGCTGGCTGTTAGCCCTTAAGTCCTTTAGCAGATTTTTTCTAATAGGACAGTTTCCGGCGATTGCAATGTGTCCTTCGCCACAATTGATACATTTAGTAGTAGTGCTGGTGCAGTTTGTATGAAAATGACCTTGGGCAGAGCACTTTGAGCATATTTGAGTTTTTTTGCATGATTTAGTTGGATGCCCATATTGGTAACATTTAAAGCATTGAGCAAGATCAAACCACTGTTCGAGTCTAAGGTTGCTGGGTGGGATGATTGTATTGAACGCTTTGACACCGTGTGAATGAAGTTTCTGTACCTCTTGAGGTGAAGCACAGAGAATCTTGATGTTATTTGAATTGTCAAAGCGAACAATGTGGGTGGCGTGAATGTCGTTTTTCAGGGACAGTTCAGTCATAAGGTCATCATCGGTGTGTCTGAGAACATATTTGGTAACATTTCGGGCAATTATTGTGCAGGCAGCTTTTAGCTCAGGGGTTGAGATCAGTTCATATCCAGCCTGGGAGTATTTGGGCAGGTTACTGGGGGAGAGGTATGAATCTAGATGAGTCTGAGAGGCCAAGGTGATCTTAATGATTTTATCTTTTGCACTAGAAAAAAGGTTAACAAAGGGAGTTTCAGTGATGCAAAAAAAGGTCTGACCAGGGTCTGAAGGCAGGGAGGGGAGGGTACATTTAAACTTAACTGAGAAAGCCATCATTAATCAAGGGGGAGGGAGGGGGAGAGTGTAGCGCATGACGTTAATAAAAGAGGGGGAAGAAACCAATCACCACACTTTTGCACAGATCCCGGGGTGCAATGGGTGTGCAGGATGAGGTGTTGGCGCCGTTACCCTGATCACTAAACTTGTTGTGAGAGCAGGGTGGTTCCAGATTGTTAGGACCGAAGTCCTAACCAATCTATCACCAGCAAGATGGGAAGGAAGTAGGAGAACAAAAGGCCGAGTCTCTCAGGTGCACGGCTATATCTCCTGGACCCCCGACTACTGTTATGGCCGTGGCCCCAACAAGGTAGTGGGGGGGTCCCGGAAGTATCTCCGAATTCACAAAAGAGCAGGGGTTAGTAATAAAAGAGAAATTAGAAGAAGACAGGAAAAGAGGTAGGAGGAATGATGAGTAGATTTTATTATGAGTGATGAATGGGTGAAGTTTATGAAATGAGGTGATAAGTGGGCGGGTAGCACATGCCGACAAAGTCGTTAGCAGCTGATAAGGCAGGGAGTCACAGAGTGAGAGCTGAGCGAGCGAGCGGTCGAGACACGCGTGCTTCTGGCTGGGCGTCGTCACCAAGTGATGACACTGCAATACAATACAATGACGTATAGAAAAGGGGGGGAAAGGAAGGAAGGTAAAGAATGATTGTGTATATGTGTGATGAGTGTAATGCAACCAGGACGACGACAACACGTGGTGGCAGGAACTAGGCCTTAGTTTTAGTCTCCCGGCCTTACTGAGAGATCAGTTCCTGGTTGCATTGTGTAATGTGCATGTTTTTTTTTTTGTTTTTTTTGATGAATAGTAGGAGAGGAAGAATTTAGACTAAGAGAAAGAGTGTCGGGGCTTAACCCAACGTGCGTGTGTTTGGTGTTGGGAAGGGGGGGTGGGGTCTCGCACGTCCACAGTGTTGTTAATTAAGGGAGGGAGGAGTGAATAGCTACGGCTTTCTCTGCCAAGCATTGGCTTATTGGCTGCCTCTCAGGTTCATCTGATTTTTCCGGCTCCGGAGCCTGGGATAGGATGGTAGGATAGGGGTGTTAGGGTAAGGTGTTGTAGCCCTAGGGGGCTTGGGTAGGGGATTAAGGAAAGGGGAGGGGTGGAGGAAGGTGGTTATCTTGATGGGGGGTCAGGGTCTGGGTCTGGGGTGCTGGATATGAGGATGGCGTGTGAATGCGTGGCTGCCGTGATTTGATAGTGGGTGTAGGGGTGGTTTAAGTTTAATGAGTTGCTGGTGTGAATTAATAATTAATGAAAGGATCAATAATAAATAAATTAGTGGTAATTAAGTAAACAATGGGGTTGGTGCAGGTCTTGCGTCAGGGTGGAAGATTTTTTTTTTTTTTTTTTTTTTTTGAATATTTGCCCCACTAGGTGAGGACACGGGCAAACTAGAGGCCGTCACGGAAAGAGCGTGAAAAAGAAAAAAAAAGAAATAAAGTAAATAAATAAACAGGCGGCTCTTAAGAGAGCAAACGAGTGACGATGTACTCCAGTACAGCAGAACGAGGCGGATCGTGAGCCAGGGAAGCAAACAAACGAGATTCCAGGTCAGCAGAGATGGATTGATCAAGGTATGCCTCCCTAAGGTCGACATACAGCTGGCGGAATATCGGAGCTGAAGGATCATCAGGATCAGCAGGGGTGAAGAGATCAAGGAGCATCTCCTGAAGATCAGAGTCGGTAGCGGAGGCCAGGTGGGCGGCCGTCGAGGCATCGATGGGCGGAAGGGCGTCAGCAATACGCTGGGCAACAGATGGAAGGTCGCCCTTGCTCCTACGCTTGCCCTTGCCCTTCCGTTTCTTCTTGCTAGGTGGAAGAGATGGTGAAGAAGAACGTAAGGCAACAGGAGATGCAGATGCAGCACGCACAGGAAGATCCACCAAACTCCCAGCAGCAGATGGAGGCACCGAGGAAGGAGGGCCCTCAACGTCCAGGTGGACTGAAGGGACGGGAGAAACGGCCAGTTCTCCCTCGGCTGCTGACGGTGGGGGGTGGACCTCGGCGATGGTGGATCCAGTTTCCATGTCCATTGTCAGTTCCGGGTCGGTGATCAGGGTAGAGCCAGTTGCCCTGTTGAGAGGGGCATCAAGCTGCAGCCGTTTCCGCGGTGTACTGCGGGGTCGTGGTGGCTGCAGCTGCCGGGCCTGACGCTTCTGACGAGGGGTCGATACTGCATCGCCAGCAAAGCTCCGAGGGATGGCAAGGCGTGGCAGCCCGTTCTCCTCAAAAATCTGAGGGAGGAGAACGCGCAAAGCCACCTTGTCACCCCCACAAAAAGCTTCTGCAGTGGCGATACACATCGCAACAATGGTGTTTATCTCCCCAGAGCTTCCAGGACCCTTAGGCCGGCGCCTGCAGGCCGTGGGGCGTCGCCGTGCATAGGCAGAGCCCTGCACAGCAACACCTCCCGGCCCAGAGACATCCTTAGCCACAGGACCTCTGGAAGACTGAGAGAGACGAAACTCCACCGTCTCACCCTCGGCTAGAGAGCGTTGGAGGTGCCGTGAATTTGGTGCAACGATCCCAAAACTGTGCACGAAAACATCAGCACCGGTGTCCTGGCGCTTGATGAATCCGTACCTAGCTTTCACGTTGAACCAATTCACGGTCCCCACGATCTTCTCGGCTCCCGGCGACTGTGATCTGCTAGCAGGGGCCCCCCTCAACGGGTCGTAGGCGTGAGCAGAGGTGGACGAAGTTGCTCTCGAGTCGGGCATGGTGAGGACTGGCCTGGCCAAGCAACAGACTGGAACTGGGGTGGAAGAGGTTGGCTAGAGGTCGTGTGGGGGGTGTGATCCGGGTGAAAAAGTCGATGAAGTCAGTGTGAACGTCGGTGAGTTTGGTGATTTGTTTTTGTTGTAGGTGGTGAAGGTAAGTGTTGATGACACTGCAGTACTGCTTTCCTATTTAATTTGCCTGAGACAGTTGGACTGTCGTATTCTGCTGGATCGCGTGCCCTCCAATCAGGAAGCAGATCCGGCGCCATCCAATCAGAGCGCAGTGAGGTGTCAGCCACTGGCTAGTGGAAGATCGGAGGCCTCTTCTGGGAGATGTGCACGGTGCGAGAGCTTGAGGCAGAATGACATGATATGATATCGACATGGGTGATGGGCACCGCCGCACATGTTTGTTTGTTTGTTGAAGATTTTCCCTTCGTTGAAGTGGAAGGGGCCGGGCCATATGTTAGCCCAGTCAGTGATTTAAGCAGAGACAAGTAAGTGATGAGGACTGCAGGAGCAGTCTCTTGACTTTAAAAACTATATGCACATATATACACACATGTATATATATATATATATATATATATATATATATATATATATATATATATATATATATATATGCATATGCACACATGCTCGCACGCACACTCGCACAGACACACACACACATACATACCCTGCATATCAGTGGATATGCACGTTAGGTGGGAGGAGGTGCAGAGCGCACCACCACCTCAGTCAGTGCTGAGAGCGGGGCCGTGGCTACAACGTAGGCTGCAGCATTATGTAGAGTTTATGGATCTGGCTGCTTCGTGAGTTCTGGGAGTGTCTGGGTTAGGAAGAGGTCGTTTCCTGATGAGGGATGTGGCTGGGCATCTGAGAAGATAGTGCAGGAGGGGATAAAGTGGAGCCTCCTGGCAGTGTTCACATGCAGGTTCGGGGGTTTCGTCATCTGGAACCATTTCATCGTAGCATTTATAGCCCAGGCGAAGGCGGCGCAGACGATTGAGCATCGTAAGGTTGGATCTAGTTGTGATTGGCAGTGGTTTGTAGCGTGTGGCAAGTGAGTACCATCTAGCCGAGGGGGAACCCAGTTCAACATATAGGCGGTGGTCTTCTTTATTTAATCTGGCTGCCCTGGTCTTAATGGCATGCTTGACTTGGCGCAGGCTCGTGGAGATTACAAAATCAATGCTGGAGTTTTCTAGGGTTTGTTTTGCTATTCGATCTGCCTTTTCGTTGCCTGCAATGCCTACGTGACTAGGGATCCAATTTATGGTAACCGATCCCCCAGCATTGCGGATAGCTTGGGTGGTGGTGAGAATGTTGTATATTAGGTGAATGTTGTCTTTGTGAGCGTTTTGGCGAAGGGTGTGAATGGCCGAAGCCGAGTCTGTGTGTATGATAGTGGGAGTTGTTGGACTGTGTCCAGTCGCCGCACAGACGTTGTTGTTGTTGTTGTTGAAATATTCTCCCCACAACGTGGTGGGGAACGGGCAAACATGAGAGCCCGTCAGGAAAATGCAGAAAACAGCTCCAATGAAGGGGCAAAGCGCGGACGGCAGACTGGCAGACAGGGCAAGGGCGGCAGAGGAAGGGAACGAGGCGATGGTGGCGAGGCAACAGCCCGATGATCGACGAGGCGAGGGGGAGAGAGCGGTAGACTGCACGGCGCCGATGGAAGGGGCGCCGGCATGCTCAGGTGGATCCCCAAACGACTCGGCGGTGGTTGGCGGCCGGCTGCTCAATGTTTACAGAGGGCAGAGAGGGACGAGAGCATGGTAGACTAAACGGCGCCGATGGTGAGGGCGCCGAAGCTCTGATAGAAGCGTTCCGAACTCTGCCCTCAACCCCTATTCACTCGCTCCAGCTCTCCACAGCAGCAGGTGGAAGCGTAGAGGGAAGGCCCAGTCCAGGTGGACACAAGGGCACAACCCCGGTCAAGGTAGTGGCGGAGGGAGGGTGGTCGGCCATGGAAAGGGCGGACGAGCCTCAACCTCCTGGTGGGCTGACCAGGGCACTCCCGTAGGTGGAGAGGACAGACCCGTCCTTCAGCTGAAACGGCTGCTGTGGAGAGCTGGTCCCGCCGGGAATAGCGGTGGAGGTGTTGCCTCGGCGAGAGGTGGGCTGCGAGTGGCCGCACTTCACTTCACTTCGTCAAGAAAAGTGGGGGGAAAGAAGAGGGAGAGATTGGAAGAGATTAAGTGGGGAAATATGAAAGACAGTCGGAGGTATAAAGATTGGAGGCCGTCCCCATTGCTGTGGCTTAGTTTTTATTTTTTGTGTATGCTGTGTTCCTGTTGGTCCTATACAGCGGTCACTCTGTGTATGTGCAGACAAGGGTAGATATATCGATGAAGGTGAAGAGCCATAGTTTGTACCCCCGGCGCTACTAAGGGTGGTGCCTGTCTCTGTGGCATTGGTGGGTTCTGCTGTCTTGGTGGGTTGCTGCTCTCTGTTTCACAGGCTCTATAGTCATGGAAAGGAGGAGTTTTAGTATTAAAGAAAATGGGGGGGGAAGGATAGAAATTATCTTTCCTCCCCATGGCACTCAGCAGGGTGCACGAGGCATAGGCTGTGCATGGACAATGTCTATTCCCAACCCACTCCACGTTCACGACCCCGCCATCAGATGTGACAGCTCCTTACATTTTGGTTTCAGGAGCTAGCACAACGGACGACGGAGTGCATTCACTCAGGAGTGGGCAGGGAATGAGTGTGCAGTGCAACTGTCTCCTGACAGTAGTGGTGGTCTGGTGCGGTCAGTTCAAGGTCGGCAGGTGTATGGGATATAGGGTAACGTGGTCTTTCGCTTCGTTACTGCCGTTTGAGGCGTTATTAGTTATTATATATAATGAGAGGGGTTGTCGTTAGAGGGACGTATAAATTGGGTTTGGTGGCGGTCTATTTCTGTTTAAGAGGGAGCTGGGGAACCAATTATGCATCCTCCCGTATTCTTTGTTGGTGATGTCCTCGTAATTTGGGTCTCTGGTCTCTTCTAGTTTTTGCCAGATTTTTCCTGCCCTCTTGTGCATCCGGATGTTTAGTGCAGCTATTTTGTGCATGCTGTGTAATTGTTCTGTGATATAGTTGAAGGGGTGATGGTCGTTTTCGACAAATCTCAGAGCTTTGTTTAATACTCTTTGTAGTTTTAGTTTTTGGGTGTTTGATATAGTGTCCAGTGGCACAGGAGGGTATTCTAGCAAAGGGAGAATGTAGGCTTTAACGAGGTGGCTTTTTATTTTTCTATTTAGCGTTTTAAAACGGTAGAGGGTGGACAGTGCTGCCTTCCCCTTGCATATTCGTTCCCTTACATGTTTTGTGATCCCGGCCTGAGTTATTGTGAGGCCTAACAGGCTTCCCTCATTGCTTGTGTTTAGTAGCTCACCATCCACAATGATTTCTTCCATGTATTTTTGTGCTAATGGAATTATTTTAAATTTCTGTTGGTTAGTCCTGATCTTCCATCGTTTCTCATAATCACTGATTCTGGTGATTTCTCTGGCTACTTTGCTGGCCATCATGAGTTTGGACCGTCCTTGGTAAGTCACTATTTGAGTCACATCGTCAGCATACATTATGTCTAGGCAGTCTGGAGGTGGGGGGTGTCTCTAGTGTAAAGAATGTATAGGGTGGGGGAGAGGACGCTCCCTTGTGCCACCCCACTGTCGAGCTGTATAACGTCGCCTAACTGGTCCTTGTGTCTAATTCTCGCGGTGCGGTCAGTCACAAAGTCGCATAAAAACTTCTCGAGGATGGTAGGGAGTTCTAGTTGTAATAGTTTGTATTTGAGTCCTTCATGCCAGACCTTGTCAAAGGCCTTGCTTACGTCTCTGAGGACGAGACAGCACTGTTCCCGTCTCGACAGGGTCTGGGCGATAGTCTCGTAAGTCAGGGCTATGGCTTTGTTTGTGTCTTTTTGTGGTCTGAAGCCGTACTGTCTGGGGTTATGAAGTCTGTTTGTCTCTAGGTAAAGTCGGAGTCTTCTGTTGATGATCCTTTCAAGCAGTTTTCCTGGTACTTCGAGCAGTGAGATTGGTCTATAGTTCTCGGGTGTCGTGTCAGTCTTTCCTGGCTTAGGTATCATTACTATTACGGCTTCTTTAAGTTTGTCAGGGAAGTATCCCGCGGACAGGGAGGCGTTGAAAATGTCGATGAGTCTTTCTATCATGGAGTGTGAGCATTCCATGATAACTTGTTTGTTAATGCCTGTCAGTCCTGGGGCCGTGTTCTTCGTTTTTGTGACTACTGTCTTAAGTTCGTCTACTGTGATTCGTCTAGTGAGAAGGTTGTTCGTTAGTCTGGAGAAGTCTGCTGTGTCATGGGGGAGGATTCTGTCTCTGTTGTCATTGAGGAAGTGAAGGACCATTCGTTCGTTGTCCTCGTCAAAATCGTCATTTTCGTCGTCAGATATTTGAAAAATGTCACGCCATAGGTTGGTAAAAAGAGTCAGTTGTCCTTGGGTATCATGTATTTTACGTCCTTGGCGGTCAATCAGATAAGGGGTGGGTCGTTTGTCTGTTCCTTTGAGAAGACGTACTTCTCGCCAGAACTTGGTTGGGTCAGGATATTTCTCTGTCAGCTGGGTGATTTTAAGGTTCCATTGGTCATTGCAGAGCTGTCTGCACAGTGTCTGTATGTCTCTTTGAAGCTGTCGATATTCTTGGTATTGGTCGTATGTCAGTCCCTGTCGTTCAGCAAGGTTGTGCAGTCTTGTATAGTGAGTCTGGAGTACATGCAGTTCTGGGGAAGGTCTTTGTGCTCTAATAATTTTAAATGTTGTTGTAGGGATAGCAGTTTTAATGCCACTATCCACTGCTTTAAGCCACTGCTCAAGTGCAGTGTCTATGTGTTCCAGAGTCTGATTGTCAAGGGAGGGGACGTCAGGGAGGGAGGCGTCAGAGGTCCTTCTGAAAAGGTCCCAGTCAGCTTGTCTGTAGTTGAGTCTGGGTGTGGCAGGGATATGTATAGGTGAGGTGGAGATGGTGAATACGATGGGTATGTGATCTGATGAAGTTAGAGGGCCGGGTTGAGAGAAGGTGTGATGATGGGCACGGTTGTTGGTGATGATGATATCAGGTGATGTGGCACTATTATGGCGGATTAAGGTTGGGAAGTTGGGGCCAGTATGCAGTGCTGTGCCTGCGTTAATGAATGTCATTAGGTTTCGTCCTACTGTATTGTCATAATTGTCTCCCAAGGCTGGATGTTTGGCATTTAGGTCGCCCAGTATGTATACAGGGTCGTTGTCATAGAGTAGTTTGTGAAAGTCGGGGAAGGGTAGGAAAGGTCGTCGTGGGGGAATGTACAGTCGCGAGCAGATGAAATGGAGACACCAGCACACACACCTCTGGGTCGCTTCTACCCGACTAGTTACTAGGTGTGGGGGGGAGGGGAGTGAGAGAGGAAGAAGGGAGGGGGGGAGGGAATGGAGGGGCTGGTGGAGGGAGAAAGGGCAGGGGAGGGTACGAGAGGCGTAACCATGGCTGTCCAGGTTTTACTTTATCTTAAGGATGTAGGATTGACTTTGGCCGAGCTTAATTAATCATGATGTCATACATATCACTGATAAGGTAATGGGTTTGTAACTTTAAGTTGTTTTCCATTTAAGCGAGAGAGCAATATATTGTATTACACATGAAGATATGGCTAGCTTCGCAGCTCAACTGTGGCTTCATAAGAATCAAGGCAAGAGCTAAATCGTTAACCTAAAGTTTCACAATGGCTACGCCGAGCTGAAGAGGGACAGGGAGTGAGAGAGGAAGAAAGGAGATGGTAGGCTGGGGAGGAAGGGGGGCAGGGGGAGAGCTTTTGGTGAGTGGAAGGGGAGGGAGAAACAGTCTTGGCTGTCTGAGAATGAAGGTGGTTGCCAGGCATAACATTTTGATATTGAAGAGTTTGTTAGTCATTATTCCCATTCTGGCAACATTCCTGGTGTGTGTGTGTGTGTGTGTGTGTGTGTGTGTGTGTGTGTGTGTGTGTGTGTGTGTGTGTGTGTGTGTGTGTGTGTGTGTGTGTGTGTGTGTGTGTGTGAAGGGAACTGCGGTTCACATGAATGGAACCCTCACTTCACCAGAAATGAGCTTATATTCTGCAAGAGGGTTTGTCTCACTCCGTTCCTCACAATTTTCTTTTATCATAAAAAACATGAATACCTGTGGTTCTCGTATTTTATATTATTAATAATTATTGCTAAAACACATTAAGCACTGAAAATAGCCCATTCATTAAAGAAATTGTAATCATTACAGTTGTAATATCGAACAAATACTGACGTATGATGACTTAACTAAAAATCAATACATAGCTTTGTAAATGTGAACTCCATCTAATTCGGTTTCATATGCTTTTGATCCCTAGCATTCCCAAGATAAAAAATGTGTATAATCATGGCTAGAGTCTGATGACATATAGCAAGACATATTTATGCTGACATCCTGAATGACGAGCACAATCAACCTATTAAAATGTTCATCCATTAATTGTTGGGCACCAGAACCATCACAGACAAGTGTTAACCCGTCGTGCACATATACTGTATTCTTCACCTTTGGCTTATGACTACATTACTATTCTCCTCATTCCCCAATATTTTCCACCACACCGCTCAAACAGGTGTTACCCCCTCCCTCTTGAACCCCTTCCAGTTTCACCTCTCACCAATGAACCCCTCGAATGGAACTCGCACCTGGGGAGGGATACTTTGGAGACAGAAAAGCCTATTATAATTTGGCACGGGTGGAGGGGAGGAGAGAGAAAGAAAGGAGATGGGAGACTCTGGGGGTAGGGGCTGGTGGTAAGAGGAATGGGAGGCGAGGGGCCGCCAACATTCTATGCTGTCTGAGTAAGAAGGTGGTTGCCAGGCATAACATCTGTATAAGGAGTGAGTTTTGTTAGACAATAAACCCATTCTGGCAATATACTTGATTTGTGTGTGTGTGTGTGTGTGTGCGTCCACTGCTCCCTCCACCTGCTTTGACTGATCATCATCATCATCTAAATTGCCTGGGATTTCCATGCTTAAAACTTTGCTTTAAGTTAATTTCTGTTTATACTAGGGCAGAGGATCATGCAACAAACAGGTCTCTATGGTGCAAACAAGATGTTTGTCATGAGTAGGTCATTCATTATACTAATATACTGTATGATGCCTTATACTTGTAGATACTCATTTATAAAAAATCTTTAACCCATGACAAGAAGTAAATAGATCAGACAATAGGAGAGCTGCCTGTATAACGAAATCGTATCAGGAGGAGACACCACACAATATCTTATAATGGAACTAACATTTTATTTAGATTGTGGAAGGATGTCAGACATTCATACCGGTATGAAAAGTATTTTATATGTTCCAAAATAATGTAACACTATAACTACTACTTATATGGAAAATGAAGGAAAGCATTACACAGCTATGTTAAATACAATATTTTTACAATTGTCGACAAGATTATTAAATTAGTAAATACATTCCATGCTGTAATGAATCCAGCTAGCACTAAACATCATAGACATCATAGCTCAGGTCTCACGCTGCAGCCACGACTCTAACCACTTGCCGCTCTCGACCATGGGAGGTAAAGGACAGAGCCTCGGCACTCTGCCACGAGCCAAGACGGAAACACGCATTGACAGCAGACTGTGGAGAAAAAAATGCATCATGTTACAATAAAGTTATATAGTTACGACTGATGTAGGGAAATAGAATTAATAGACTTGCACCAACCAAAACAATTACCGTTTTTGTGTGCATTAATGCGTATTTGTAAGGGAACATGATCTTATTATAGATGGACGGATAGATACAAACAACAAAATCTGCAAGTAAAATATTCACGTGATTAATATCCTGTCCATCCACCCTCTCTGTCAATCACAGCTTGAAGTCTCCGCTGCATGTTTCCTGTGTGGCGCTTCACGAGCTCCGGCTGTGCTCTGAATGTCTCCCACACCTCCTTGGCGTGATTTAGGAGTTCAGCAGGCGTCCTTTCCTCACCAGGGATCCATGTTTTCACCATGGAGCCCCAGATGTTTTCAATGGGGTTGCAATCAGCCCCTTTACTGGGCCACGGTAACAGTTGAAATTGTGGATGATTATTGAACCATTCCTGTACGACCCTGGCTTGGTGGATAGGGCAGCGGTCGTGCACAAAGTATACCGGGCCCTCTGGAAATGGGTGATTCCTGTTGGCAAAAGATGGTACGAATTCGTGGGTAAGGATTTCCACATACCTTTGTGCATTAAATCTACCCTGTATATGATGCATATCACCCATTCCATGGTGGCTTATCCAACCCCAAACATTTACAGTTTGGTGACCACTCCTGCGTTCCTCATAGATATTCTGGCGGTCGTATCTGGAAGAAAAGTTTTATGGTAGTTTTTATATATGCAAGTTGCTCAGCTAAACAATCATGACAGAATGCATGTTTGGTTAAATAATCTTCAAGCATTCTTTAATTTGACGAAAACTATACTCACCGAGTATTGTTGCGCCTCCAACAGTGAAGCTGGCCATGATTTGTAGAGCTGAATGTTTTCTCATCAGTCCAGATTACACGCTCCCAAAAATCATTGTCTTTGTTAATGTGCTCTCTGGCAAACTGTAGCCTCCCATCTCGGTGCTGCTGAGTGAGACGATCCTTCGGTGCAGGAACTCTGTGATGCAGGCCTGCTTCGTGAAGTCGCCGTCGCACTGTCCACACACTGGCATCGAGGTGTTGGGTGTCACGGATGGCCACAGCGTTAGTGTGCGGGTGTGCCTCTGCTGAAGCGGCAATATCACGGTCCTGGGCAGGTGTAGTGCAGCGTGGTGGTCTTCCCCTTGGCAAATTAGCCAAGTTGCCACTTTCGTGCCACCTGTGTTACCAGCATTTACTATAAATCATACGGGAAATATCGGCATGAATGCATTGAAAGAAGATTAATACATGAAAAATATACATCACAATAGATATTGATTTGCAGTTATTCCACACATCCTGTTCAAGTTCCGAGAAGATATGGAGCTCTGTACTCTAGCACTTTCGCATCAAGAGCTGTAGAAATATCTTAGCACTGGATTCCCACAGCAATTTAAGAGGAGCCTCTCTTGCTGGTAAATTGCTGGGCTATTGTTTCGTTCAATCTACACCAGGAAACAGACGACCACATTGTTCCTAGTAAGGGATCTGTTTCGTGACATAGTTTGGAGGATTCAGTAGACCTAAATGTATTAACAAGATATTTTACCCTTAATTGATCCCATTATTACCCGTGGATTACTATTCGTTTCAGACCCTATGACATATCGTTTTTCGATAATATCTTCCAAACAAACATATGGATGAATAGGACATTTCCACACAGCTTGTGTGACACCCTTCCCTAATATATGACACTAGAGTGCATTGCCAGGTGTAAACATTCGGAACGTGATGGTGATGGCTGGGGTTCGGATGAGGAAGGCAAGGAGAGAGGGAGGTCTTCCCCTGTCCGAATGTCTACATGACTCTTGCCAGCTTCGCCTTAATAACCATAAGTAAACTCCTTTATTATACACACTTGAGAATGCACTGTAGTGTCACAAATTAGGGGAGGGTCTCAAAAATGCGGTGCCAAAATGTCATTCATCCAAATGTTTGTGTTGAAGATATTTGCAAAAAACGATATGCCATAGAGACTGAAATGGAGAGTATAACTTTTAGGCTCACCTCCTGATCCACCGTGAAACCTTCCCGGTAGAGCACCCCATGGTCCTGGCTATATCACGGATGGACATTCCACTCTCTCGGAGTCCAATTATGCGACCCCGGTCTGCTATGACCTCAAATCGTCTCTCCATCGTGAGCAGCAGCCTTGTGTGATACCCATAGTGCTGATGAACTCCTCTTCATCTCGGTTTAGCCAATATGAACCATTAGGTTAACGCTTTGGCTGTTGTATAGAATCTTATGAAGCCACAGTTCAGCTGCAAAGGTGCCAACTTCATCTATGACACAACAAACTACTCTCTCGCTTCAAGTGAAAACAGTTTTAAATTAAAACCCATTATCAGTGATGTGATTGACATCATGATTAATTAAGCTCTCCCAAAATCAAACATTAATCCATAATCAAGATAAAGTAAGACCTTGACAGCCATGGTTATTGCCGCCCCTCCTCTCCTCCCTTCCCTTCCCTTCCCTCTCTTGATCTTTTTCCCACCACCAGCCCCTCCATACACCCCCTCCCTCTCTCACTCTCCCGTAACTCGTCGGGTAGAAGCGACCCAGAGGTGTGTGTGCTGGTGTCTCCATTTCATCTGCTCGCGACTGTACGTCGTTGCTAGTTTAAGTGGTCCTGTCGTGGTTTGCAGCGTGATTGAGAGCATGTCTGTAATGTAGTCATCGTCTAGTCTGTATGTCAGTCCGTGTCTGATGGCTATAGCTGAGCCATCGCCGTTCTCACCACTGGTGTTACGTTTGTGGACAGTGTAGCCATAGATTTTTATACTGTCACTGTCTTCAACTCCGTGGCTGTTGATGAGAACGACGTCAGGTGCTATAGTTTGGTAGATCGTCGTTAGAGTTCGTTTGTTTGTCGGCCAGTGGAGGACGTTATGTTGAATTACTCTAATCGTTTCCATTTATTTGTTAACAGTACGAGTAGGGTTTTTTCTAAGTCTGTCAGTGCGGAGGAATACACTATGGCATTTGTTGAAGAAGCCGGGTTTCGCAACCTTGAACTGGCACGAGTTGATATCAACCCTTTTCTGGATGAACAGACTGTACACGTACTTTGTTGAAAGGTTGTCATTGCCGTATTCGATTTTTACATGTGATGCGATTGTTAGCGCTGCTATTTGTTGCCTATCTAGTTTTGTTTTATTTTCCTGGAGGGATTCGAGGCTGTAGATTATTACTCCTCCTAGTTCACTGGCACTGACTTCTTCTTCGTCGGTCTCTTCGTCTTCCTCTGAAGTGGAGGCATCGGTTATATACTCTGTGTTCTGTGACGGTAGAGTAGCGTTAGAAGTGGCGTTTTCTGCCTTAGAGGGCGATGGTGGGGTCGGGTTTTCATCACTGATTGATTCAGCTGTTACCTGGGTGGGGGTGCGATTGGGTGGCGATGGGGGGATTCCCCATCAGTTCATTGTCGGTGAGTGATGATTCTGAGGGCGTGGTGAGGGTTGAAGACTCAGTCTGGAAGGCGGGGAGTAGAGGGAGGCAGTAGGGGGTGTGGTGGTAACTGCATTGGTTTTGTTTAGGATAGCTTTAGAGGGTGGGTTGCTTGGGGCCTTGACAGGTGGAATTCCATTGTCTTGGAACAGTTTATTTAGGTGAGTAGCATAAGTCCCAGGGTATGTTGCATTAAGCATATGTGCTTCATACATGCAGTACAGAATAGTACTGGGCGGGACTGTGAGGCTTGGTAGGGGTGAGTTAGTGGTAGTGCTGTTGCTGTTGATTGTTGTTGCAGCGGCTGTACTGTAAGTTCTTGATTGTCCAGCTTGCTGTTCAGGCAACTGGGCAATAGACTTTCTCTTCTCCTGCACCGCTTTTTTCCTTATAGGGCAGGACATGGCAGTTGCTCCATGTTCACCATCACAGTTAACACATTTTTTTGTGCTTGAGGTGCACTGTGTGTACTTGTGCTCTGTGCTGGCACAGAGGGAGCATACTTTGTACTCTCGAGGTTTGGGGCAGTCCTTTACCGAGTGTCCATCGACTGCATAGCACTTGTAGCAGGTCAAGATCGGGATAAATTGTTCTTGTTCAATTTGGTAGTGAGGAATGCTGAGGTAGAACAGTTTAAGTCCTGCCTCAGTTGCTTTCTTTGCCTGCGCAATCTGTTTGAATGTTACTTTGATGTTGTGAGAGCGTGGAAACTTGTAGATGTTCTCCACGTCTCCCTCCCGAATGAAGGTGTTGTTGCAGGTTATTTCTTGTATGATGTCATCCTCATTGTTGTCGTAGATGATGTTGTCTACGTTTCTTAGGATGACGGATTTACGTGAGCGCAGTTGTGGGGGAAGGACAGGTTCATAGTCATTGGCCAGGAGATCTCGAGTGCATTCCTCTGAGAAGATCTTGTCAGCATTCGAGTCATCTGCCGTCAGTATGATTAAAGCATCATTGGTGGGAAACACTTTCAAAGTGGCTACTTCAAATTTAGCCAGGACCTGTAGCAGTCCAATCTGGGTGTTCATGGAAAAAATCTCTCTCTCTCTCTCTCTCTCTCTCTCTCTCTCTCTCTCTCTCTCTCTATATATATATATATATATATATATATATATATATATATATATATATATATATATATATATATATATATATATATATATATACTTTGTCTATTTATATATTTATTTATCCCTTCCTTAGCTCATATTCACACACACACACACAAACATACACATGTACACCAGTAAATGTACACATGTACGCAAGCCTATGTGTCCATATATATGTACGGGACGGAATAAGTAAACAATCTAAGAAGATAAATAAATGTCGTGTCCTCCACTCTCTACTTACCCGAGGTATGTTTCGTACTCAGTCTCGCCAAGTACGGTGAATGGCTGCCACTAATGAGTATTGGTAGCGTGTGACAGTAGCAGCGGAGAGTGTGGAGACAAGCCCAGAAGGGACCTGTAACCTCGTAGGTTAGGGCAACAAGATATTAAATACCCCTTTCTGCCCCAGACTCCCTCCTTGACTTCCCAAAAATTAACAGTTCCACACTAAGGTTACAAAACACAGAAACAATTTTTACTTTAATTTTTAACAATCTGCTACAAAGTATTTACACTACTTCAGAACAAATTACACAGTTATAACATTAACTTATTATCCCGAGTCTCATCTCGACACAAGGGAAATTTCAATCACTTATTTACGACTTGACAGCAAGTAAGTACTTGACTTGATAGCCATATAAGGCTTCAGTCTACTTATTAAAGACTAGACAACCATCCATGAGTGACAGAGGTTCACTTAAACTTTATAGTTCTTACTCTAAGTTAACTCTACTACTTAATTAATATTCGCCACGACCTGGAACAACGCGTCAAATAATATTGCTGGTTTTCCCGAGTAGAGACTGCCAGTACTTTACTTTACTCTAACGGCACTTATATACCTTGCGTTACTTTCCCGCAAGACTATTCTTCACTACTTCTACTCACCAGTACCGCGAAGCCCATGGTCGTGGCTGTTCTGGCCGTCTGTCCCAGCTGGACACAAGACAATCCTGTCTGACTGCCAAACCTTCTCTAGCCCCATCTCTCTCATGAGCGTGCTTATAAACACCTCTCATACACACTGAGTCACCAATACACCATACTCCATCCCCGTATACATCCAGCATACACCCTTGTTCTTACGCACTGGCACACCATTATGAGTGAAGATTCACAGATGGCCACCACCCCGGGACCCCCCAGGGTACCTCGAGTACTGATACATTAGCCTCTGACCCTTGGATCCTCGAGAGTTATGATTAATGTGCATCTTGGGTGTTTTTCCCACCTAGCCACCCTCCTACGTAGTCACCCTCCTTCTCATCACTCCTTTATTTACTTCGTCTATTCTTGTACTTCATCTTCCCCTTCCTCCGCAATTCTCTCCAGCCCTCGCTGTCCCCCAGCTTCCTGTACTCTTTTCCACTCCTGCTGGGCACGTGCCAAAACCTCAGCACCATGCTTACGTCGTAGCGTTCTATATGCTGCTTTCAGGTACTTCTGGCGTTCACGACTCATTCTCCTATCGTCCCTCGCTCCATATTCGTCTGCCCCACATCCGTCTTCTTTCCCACTCCTCCTTTCTCCGCCTTCCTCCTCTCCCCCTCTACTCCCACTTGACCCAGGCCTCGGTCTGAAGGGGCCGTGTGAGTAAGAGGTGGAGATGACGTCAGGAGCAGCGGTATCTGGGTGGGCGGCAAGTACCTGATCGTTGCAAGCCCGACACCCCTCCCCCCTTGTTCTCGCCATGTACTCCGCAGGGACATCAGGGGAGTTCCCGGGGTATGCATCCCCAGGTGGTGAGAAGAAAGAGAGGTCGATCCAGGATCGGGAACGCTCGAATGACGGTCCAAGGCAGCGACAGCAGCGCCTGTTAATCCAACACTTATACGCTAAATAAGAAGCAAGGAACATGGCAATAACACCCGACAGAGCATAAACATAAATAGCTAGGGCAGCTGGCTGAGTTGGTTTAGGTAGGGGTTTGAGAAGAAGGAGTTTAGATTGGAAGTGTAACAACTCATCTAGGTACACAGGTGTGAAGGAGTCATTCTGGGGAAAAATCTCAGGGATTGCTTGTATGGCATCTAGTTCAACATGAGAGAGAGACATATTAAAATGCAATGTATGGGGACGTAGAGACAGTTTAGTATCCTTGGTGAGGGTGGCATAAGCTGGAAGTGTGAGTGTTTCACTATGAGCACTGCAACCGTCACCCAGGACCAAATGTCCTATACCTTTAACAATCTGTATTGTCTTACTTATCTCATTAACAGCACAATTAAGAGTAAATTGCATAGGCTTATTCGTAGAAAAGCACCACTTATCGTTATTCTTAACAAATACAGGAACAAAGTTTTTAATGACTCTTTTCCTACAAAGCTGAGGCGCAAAGTCCTTGTTGAGGAATGTAGCACTCTCACATGTGCTAGTACTTGACCTCAGCACTGGACTCTGCGGCTCGCACACCAGCAACTGCTGATGAGTGCGGCACTGAGTGAAATCGTCCATAAGCATATAATGTAAGCGATTTTCACTCAGTGCAATGAATTTGGCAGAGGGGACAGTCTGTACATAGACATCTGTGTCAGGGACTTTATAAGGCAAGGAAGTGATCCGGAAGACATCAAAAGTATCTGCCGGGTCACCCTGAACCGGACCATAGTAAGTAGAAGCACACTGAAGAGGGAGTCTTGCGAGGCACTACCTTAACGAGATCCCTATATAACGCAAGGTATTCGGGTCGAGCAGGGAAAAGCAGTCCTGGTCTCATTAAAGAAATATTATTTAAAAGTTCCAGCAATAAGGTATTTGGCACGATGTCCACACTCAGACGAGCTTGCATCATATTCTGTAGGCCTAACTTAATCCTCACATGATCGGCAATGATATCCGACAAAGCTAACTGGAGATTAAGAAAAGCCTCAAATATGCGAGCTTCGCCTTCTAACGCTAGAGTTTTTATGGAGAAGAGCCGAATTACAGCATGTGAAATATTAGCTGCCCGCTGCAATTTAGTAATTGCAGCATGCATATGTGACATGTCTCTTATGGTCGTATTTAGTATTTGGGAGTGAACATTTAACACTCGACGCTCATTCTCGGACATCTGTTCAATTTGACCCAATCTAGTGTGAATTTCGTCCACCTGATTCTGGGTAGCAGTCCCAAATAAAGCATTAGCAATATTGCCAACAAGATCAATTGCGCCTCTAGTTCTACGACCTGACAGTGGTTTATCCGACAACAAATAATTAACAGAGTTCTTTAAGTCATCAAATCTAATTCTAAACTCATGTTGAAATGATTTCAAAGTCTCTCTTAATGACGACACAAGGGTGGATGAGTTGTCCATGTGATCTATATTCCACTGGACAGAGTCAACCAGATCCTGTGCCTCAGTAAGTGGTCGGTATAACTCATCCTGTATTAACAAGACAGGGACAACATAATGATTTCCAGTTGATATAAGTTTGGAGACTGGAGAATAGATGAGGCCTGTTGGAGCAGGTTTCTCAACGTGGGGGTCAATGTGCCTAGTCTTTCCTGATACTACGACTGCAAGCAGCATAATCTGGAACAAAAATAAAATAGCATGACTAGTAACTTATTCTTTACTTGTCTTCCTGTCAGTGTGTTCTATTGGCCTATCCATAACTAGAGGTAAATCGTCTACTGTTGTGCGTGATCTTAGGCTGTATCTAGGGGCCGACGCAGGGCTGAGGCTGCTAGCCGGGGAGAAACGATCTGGCGCCGGGCCGACCACTTTACTCGGGGACTCCCCTTCTCCACTCGCCTCGTGACTGCTCGCTCCGTTTTCTATCTCGCCTCCATCCTCGCTCTCATTTTCGCTTCTACTTTCATTATCACTTTCATTCCCACTCTGCTGAACTGGGTTGGTAGCACCCATAGAGCTTTGATTTACTGGCGTGTTGGATGATTGTGTCGTACCGCGGCTAGATACCGGAATGGCTGTAAAATCATCTGAGCCGTCCTCGCCATCACCATCATCATCATCATCATCTGTTTCATATACTGGGTATGCCCTACGTACATTCTTATTATCCTTAGTGGTGAGGCAAGATTCGGGGATTACTCGCACACGATCAACATGAAGGGTGGAGACAGCTCCATCCTTCACACGTCGTACTTTAATTACAACATCACTAACACGCTCCGTGACTCTGTATGGTCCTGCATAGAGAGGCTGTAACTTCTTAGCAACTCCCCGTTTAGGAATCGTGCGTACGTACACTCTGTCTCCTGCCTTGATCGGTTTTACTACAGCCTTTTTAGCCCTGTAATTCTCATTCTCGGTACTAGCCCGGTCCAAGTACAATTGACATCTTTGAAATACTTTAGTGGCCATGGCTGCTAGCATATGTTTCGCATCATCTACATTGTAATGAGGTTGAGTCTCATGTATCGTTTCATAGGGTACTTGTGGGTCTCTCAGGTACAACAGGAAATAGGGCGAGTCCCTGATCGACCTATTATACCCTGAATTATAAGCCATGCATGCCAAATGTATCATTCGGTGCCAATGGTTTGCATTACTGTCGATCATCGTACGTAAGATTTGAATGACAGTTCCGTTCACACTTTGTTCAGGTACAACCACCTGTAATACATCATTGTCCTCGTACGCACGAGGCTCGGTCCTATACAACAGACCATCCTGGCGGAGAGAGAACTGTTCAACCGGGGCAGCCAGTTTGGGGGCCTGAGGGACTTCTCCGCGAAGATACCGCTTCAATGATCCCCAAACCGGATGCGCATCTTGCTGCTTCCGCAGTTCGTCAAGATTCCAGCTAACAGTGTCTGTATCGGTCACGCCCCTCGTAACAGCTATAAGTTCTATATCTTCGTCTTGCTCTCTGCGAAGACGTGACAAGGCGTCAGCCACTCGGTTCTGGTGTCCTGGCAGGTAGGATACCTCTAAGTCGTATTCGGCAACCTGTATCTGCCATCTAGCTATTCTGCCAGAAGGCTCCTTCACATTAAAGAGCCACGTGAGGGGTCGGTGATCCGTCTGCACAATCACTTTGTATCCCAAGACAAGAGGCCGATTTATCCGCAATCCGTACACAATACTTAAGGCTTCTTGCTCGATAGTGGCATAATTAAGCTCAGCTTTATTTAATGCTCTACTAAAATATGTCAACGGTCTAAGGTGTCCATCCTCATCTTCCTGTTGTAATACCCCACCTATCGCAGTACCACTCGCGTCAGTTGTCAGATAGAATGGTTTATCAAAGGAGGGAAACTTGAGTACGATGTCGTCAGTAAGCTTACTTTTCAGACTTCTAAAAGCTTGATCAGCCTCATCGTTCCACTCGATTTTTTGTTTACTGTTTTTCACTTCCTTCTTTCCACGAGTCAATTTTGTGAGAGGCAGAGCAATCTTAGCATAGTCACTTATGAATCTACGGTAATAATTAACTAACCCTAAGAAAGATTGGAGTTCCTTCAGTGTCTTAGGAACAGCAATTTCCCTTATGGCTCGGACTTTATCCGGTTGGGGCCGCAAGCCTTCTGCAGAAATTATGTGTCCGAGGTAAGACACTTCATCTTTGAAAAACTGCACTTCTCTAACTTAAGAGTAAGTTGAGCTTCCTTAAGTCTGGCAAGGACCTCATCTAGGTTCTGTACATGTGAATCAAAATCCTCACCATAGACAATTATGTCATCCAGGTAAGTATGACTGATACGCCCTGTCAGTCCTATCAGGACTTCGTTAACGATCCTTTGGAACGCAGCAGGGGCATCTTTTAAGCCAAACGGTAGACTATTATATTCCCAATGACCGTCTGGTGAGGAAAATGCGGTCAGCGGTCGTGACGCCTCATCCAGAGGGATCTGATGGTATCCTTGCCTCAAATCCAAGCTACTGAATACAGTATTTTCTCCTAACTGGGAAAGAATTTGTGCAATGTTTGGCAATGGGAAGGGGTCTGATGTTATCTGCTTATTCAAATGGCGAAAATCGAGACAAATTCTTAGTCCACCATCCTTCTTGGCCACCGGGACCAAGGGTGAACAATATGGTGATCTAGAAGGACGTATTATATTTTGCTCCCTTAGTTCATTTAGCTGTTGCCTAAGAGTTTCGTGATACTTAACCGGTACCTTATAAGGACGACGGTTTACAACCGGTCCTGTTGCACAGATGTGATGGAGGAAATAAGGTGTAATATTCAGTGGTTCATCAGGCAAGGCAAACACTTGAGGATGCTTTCGCACTAGACGTTTGAGAGCATCATTCTCCTTAGTCTCCGGTGGACATAACTCATCTACTTTTAGAAAGAGCTTAGTTAATCTCCCTTCTCCCTGTGTCACACCAGTTATTTGCCCTTGCTCATCCTCCTGATTCTCGTCCCACATTATCTCCTCAAACGGTTCTATTGTCCCCACCCTGTACCTGCCAGATATACTGACCCGGTCAGGGGTGGCGTTAGTGTAGGCAACATAAACCCTGGACTTTCCTCCCGCCTCGCCCGGGACCATCTGTACAATCCCTGGCCACAGCATAGCAGCGAAAGTACTACCAGGATTAGGTGAGAATAACCCAAAGGACCATCCTGAAATTTCAGTCTCTAACGAGATCATTCCACTTGTGAACGGATCAATCACGACTGTCTCACTCGTCATACAACGCCCAGAGATATACTCCTGGTCATCTGATAAGCCGGTTTCAACTACATGCAAGGAGGAAGCACCATCTATGCGAAGATTCTCCTCTCCCGACTGTAATTCTACCTTCTCCCCATCGATCTCTATGCACAACGGATCTGGTGTAATACATATATTCCGAGCGAAAATAAAATCGGAACCTAGAATCACTGAAATAGTACACGGTAAGTTCCTCACCACTACTAATTCACTCTCGTAGGTGTGACCAGCCAACCCTATAGGCAGGCTAACCACTCCTACCACCCATTCTCGTTCGAGCAGCGGAAGGAGCAGCAGCTCCAGCTCTTTAACTCTACAGAGTTTACATCCCACGTTTCACTTTCGTCAACTCGATTCCTCACTTCCTGCCACCAGCAGCACCACACGACTGTGACTATACACTGTTGGGCAACTGACAGTTGTATATCACAGTCAGGCGGGTTTTCCCGCCTTCCAAACACTCTCCTTTCTGTAACGTTCCCCCCCACCGTCTCCCCCCACACACATACACACACACACATCCAATACACCACACTCTATCTCCCCGTCCTTTGCAATCCTTTGCCCACATCGCCGTAGGATTTCCTGCAACCCCATCACTGGCGAACCGAACCCCGCGGGAAGGCCGTTTAGGGCCGCCACAAGGGGGGCCACTAGGTTGGCTGGGGAGCCAGGGGGTTGCAGGAAGGCAAAACGCTGTTAGGGTTAGGTTCCCCTCAGGGGGCAATCAGCGTAGGTGCAAGGGTCCCTCCCCACGACGTCCTTTAGAGGACGGGGGAGGTAAAAACCCGGCGCCTAGGATCGCTGATATAGGTAGGCCTGGGCACTCCCTTTCTCTCTCCCTATCACTATGAAGAAAACGACCAACCAACCCAGAACCCCTCCCCAAGGACAAGGAGGAGGAGGAGGAACCATCCCCAAAACCAAGACAACGAAGCCAAAACCAATACAATTGAAGACAGGCACAACAACCACAGGCAACATGACGAAACTAGCTGGCCTAAACAAAAGACCAAGAGACCCCAGCCCCAAGGAACATACACCAGGAGCAAAAAAGCAAGTACCTGTGCAACAGGACAACTCGCAGAAGAAAAACCCGCTGACTCCACCCACCGAAAATTCAAGTGAAATGGACACCACTCCACCACCGCCAGAATCTGATCTTACAGAAGCAATCTCCACTTCACCCAGTGACACCAACGACACGGCCCAAGACTGCACAGCACAAATAGATGAGCAAGAGGCAGACAACTCCAATACAGCACCAGATGAAGACGAAAACTTCACCGTCGTCACAAACAAGAAAAAGAACAACAAAAACCAGAAACGAAGCAATGACAGCAGCAATGACTCACTAACTCTGCCAGCCCCCCTTAAATCGGGAAACGACAACCCCCTGCAGCACGACCTCCAAACATCCAACCCAGAAGAACTCCAGCTGTCTCTGTAAAGACTGCCCCACGCCCCACTACAAACCTACCACCCTTCTTGATACCAAAGCAGGAGGCCTTCGCCACAACAATGGACCTAGTCATGCAACTAGAAGAGGAACACCCCAACCTAAAATTCCACACCACAACGAGACGAGACTACAGTATGATCTTAACACCACACG
This sequence comes from Coenobita brevimanus, assembly GCF_032717465.1. Taxonomy (NCBI): domain Eukaryota; kingdom Metazoa; phylum Arthropoda; class Malacostraca; order Decapoda; family Coenobitidae; genus Coenobita; species Coenobita brevimanus. The sequence goes on from NW_027643507.1 coordinate 180,258, forward strand.
ACCAAGACACGTACGAGACCCTGAAGTATTGCAAAACAGTAGCAGGCTACCCTGCAATCATAAAGGAATTAAACCCCGACCTCGCAACACGCAAAGTCATACTGATGGGCTACAACCAATTCCAGCCACTAGAACCAATCCTAAAACACAGCCAGGTGGAAACAGCCACACGCTGCGAAACACGAGGGGAACCGACAAGACAAGTCGCTTTCTCAGTGCAGACCTCTTTCTCCTCCTTCCACTTGGGACAAACCCTCGAGGAAGTGGAGTGAGCATCCTGGCAGTGAAAGCAGCACTCAGTCTCGGATGTACAGTTGTCAGCAGAGTGACTTACAGCCGCACACTTGCCACACACGATGTTGGAAGCCCGACAAGCCTTTTCATGATGTCCATAGAGCTGACATTTTGAACAACGAAGGGGATTCGGGATGTACAGTCTTACATTTACAATTTCATATCCTACTTTGACATTTGTAGGTAGAAAAACTTTGCCAAAAGTGAGGACAACAGTGGCTGTCTTCATCCTTACGCCTTCCTGATAACGAGTGATGAATCTGGCATCAATTACATCCTGCTGAGCAAGTTCCTGTATGATCTCTTCCTCACTCATCACCATGAGATCCCTGCAAGTGATAACACCCTTGCAGGAATTCATGGATGTTGGGATCTTGGCTTCGATATCATGGCAGTGAAACTTGAGCTGCTTTAGCAAGTCTTTAACCTGAGCTGAGTTGAATGTCTTTACTAGGAGGTCCCCATTTCCAAGTTTTTTTACTTGTTCCACCTCTCCCGCACAGTGGTCAATCACCTTCTTGACAATGAAGGGATTGAGTCTGGACAGGGGAGTGGAACCTAGTGCATGAAGCGTTACGAAGGTCGCGTTATTTACAGGTATGTCAAGCGGGGAACGAGTCTGGCGTCCGTCAGTCTGGGGCCGGTCAGTCACGGTAGGGATGTCGTCAGGACTACCTCCCTCCCTGAAGGGGGGGAAGGCAGTAGGGGCGTCCGTCATAGCTACCACTTCCCCCGTGAAGGGGAAGTGGGAAGAGAGAGAAAAACGACCAAAGGGCAAAGTACCTGGGGAAGACCCACCTAGGCTGAGATTACCCTCTCAACCCACTGTCGGGAGGACGCGCCTGTGTGTGACTCACACCCCAGAGCGATCAGTGGGGGGTACACTCCAGAGGTGAGTAAGCAAAGGCAATCTCAGAAATTAGATATAGACACCTACTATATCTACTAAGGCCAGGGAGGAAAATGAGGTCTAGCTAACCTAACTTTATTGAAAAACGCCCTAGTGGCGAAAAAAGAAAAAGCTAACGCCGGTGAGGCAACCCTGCAGCTAGAGGAGAGCTCAGAAACACGTCTTCCTTCTCCACGACCATTCATCAAAGTCCAGGAAGCAGCAAAGACAGCAACAATATTAATACTCGAAGGAAGGCCAAAAGCAGAGTACAGGAACCAGTTTATGTCAACGTTTCGCCCACAAAGCTTCTTCAGGAACATCATTACTGGACAACACTCCACTCCTTAAACAGACCCAAGCCTGACTGGTAGTGCAGGATTGTGTACTTGTGTTCTGGTCACCATTCAGGCTTAGGTCAATTTAAATAGTGAAGCACTGTCTACTGGTGTTGTTCCTGAAGAAGTCTTGGGGCAGAATGTTGCAAGTGGGATTCTGTACTCTGCTTTTGGTCTTTCTCTATATACAGCAGCGAATACACCATAATTTTACTGTTTATCTTCCTTATGAAAGCTTACCCAGAATCCAGCTAAATGAAACGAGTATTTCCCCATCCAATTTTTATCCCATACTTCACACTCGGGACGATTTGCATCAGTATATGACCGATTCCCGCCTCAGTGTTACGAGTCCTTTGACGGAAGGTAATCGAATATTGTTTTTGCTGGGTTTTATGGGCCGGCTAAATGCCTCACACATAGTAAAGCCTCTAGTCATACAAGCCTCCGCACGCAACATACTGGTGAAGCACAAATGGTGATGGGTTTCTGTAGTGAGAATGACGCCAGATCCAATATTAACCCTCTGCAGTTCGGGACAGCTCTAGTATTACGCAAGTCTAATTGAATGTTGTTTTTGCTCAGTTACAGTATATGGACCAGGTTAATGTCTCTCACATTGGGAAGCCTTAAGTCTTACAAGGTTAGGCACGCAACACAGAAGCACAAATGGTGATGGGTGTCTGTAGTGAGAGTGATACGTAAATGTGTTATAATGATTCATCCCGTCAGTCTGCAATATGAACCGACAGGGTGATCACATATGCAAGTATGTCCGTGAGCAAAAAGCCTCCAACACCTATCTGCCAGTTGAGGCAATGGAAGGGTGCCACATGAACTAGTTTCTTGTGATAGCAATATGAAACACACAAGAGAAAGGTATCAGAAGGAACGATACTCTCATTTGACAAGAGTGAGAAATACGGAAAGTAGGACGCAAGGCTGGCAGAGAATTTTGACTCCACATGAAAATACTTAATATCAGGATTCTCTTTAAATGGCCGCCTTGGTTTGAGTTACCCTAAAAACAGATCACGAGACAAAAACGCTTTCACTGAGCGACCGTGGATCTCCAGCTGAAAGTATATTGATGGTTAAATAGTAGTGATATGTACGTTGGTCTGCTGTAACATCACATATTAGTTCTGTAGTGTGTTTTTATGAGCAAAGTGCAAACACCAGTAGATTACATGACCTCCCCCCCTTTCCTTGCGCGCGCACCCCCCCCCCCTACACACATCTACACGCAAGCTAATCAGTTTCCACATCTTAAAGTTGTACAAACCTACCTACGTGCAAGATATACAAGGAAAGTTATTACGAAAATGGTTATGGTCATCATCTTGCTCGTTCATTGGCGAGTTTCCTTAATTGGCCTCTGTGTGTGGTTTATGGCTTCTCTCTAGACTTGAAGGACTTGTATCTCAGTACTTGAAGCTTATTGATTCCTTGTTTTTTATACTGTGATAATTATAGGTCTTTCACAATAACCTGGCCCATTATTTTCGTCCTTCATACATATATCTCCTGGTCCATTTTCTCGTCCTTCATACATACATCTGCCACCCATTTCTGTATTACCTTCACCTTCACTTGGTAGATTTTTGTCCTGTATACCTACTTCGACCATCCATTTCTACTGTACACTCACTTTAAGCTGGTCCAAATTTACGTCTTCCATACAAACTTCACTTATCAATCATTCAGTCAGTCAGACAATCAATCTAACTGTCTACCTGTCTGTCACCAGATGCCTTAATCCCGTCAGGGGTGACCACAAATGAATCACCTCCATGTCACCCTTTCCTCCTCCATATGGCGACCTTCTCTGCAACTCACGCCCCCTTTTCTCACCTCAACCCTTCCTCTCTAACTTCACTCCCCTCCACAGTTTCTCGTATTGAAATAGATAATTTTCTGACCTGAAGTTTCCTTGTCTTGCTTCACTCCTATCCAAAGGCCTCTCGTATTGAAATAGTAATCCTCTCATCTCAAGCCCTCTCCTACTTCTCTCGTCTCCAAAGTCTCTCATATTAAAGGCGATACACTTTCTTAGTATTCTGGTCCACCTCGGTCTCTTAAATTGGTCTCGGGTCCTCAAGGCACAATCAAAAGCTGTAGGTGTTTCGTCTGGGCAATAAAACGATTTCTTTGAGACTTCCCTTCCAGTTTATTGGCTGTAAAATCTACCGTTCTTGAGTTTTCGGTGATACAATACATTTTGTGTTCTGGCATGACATATAAGTTAATTGTGCATCTTTTTTTTTTTTCTTTTGAGAGAGAGAGAGTGGGTGAGTGAGTGTGTGCGTGCGTGCGTCCTTTACCGCAGCATTTTGTAAGTAGAAAATGGAAAACTTTGACCAGTTCCCTTTCGCTACCTCAGTCCATGTAATAAGGTGCTGGAATTTCCTATCAGCAAAAGGCATGGTATCACTTTTCTCTCATGTCATCTCAGTTTATATTTTTATTTTTATATTTTCCTTTTCCCTACTTTCATTTATTCTTTCCCCCATTTATATCCTCCACACTCCTACCTTCATTAATTCTTTTCCTCATTGTAATTTCCCTTATCAGGCAAATCACTTAGGATCCTCGCAAGCCTGTACTTAGAGCCGGTAGCATCAGTGGTTATAATCATTCCAAGCAGGAAAATTGTACACTTGAAATACACAGCCTCTTCGACTTATGGTCCTCCTCATTGTAAAGGGTGAGGCATAAGTCTGTAGGCATATGGAAAGGACACATCTGAGGTTATCCTGTGTGTGTGTGTGTGTGTGTGTGTGTGTGTGTGTGTGTGTGTGTTCTTTATCGTGTTCGTGTTCTTGAGGCAGTTCTGCTTCATCACCAAACTAGATAACAAAACTCTTCCACACACTCAAAAGACTCACCAGAAAGTTCAGTCCGTTCACGCCTCACAATTTCCACATAATAATAATGATAATAATAATCATCATCATCATTATCATCATCATCATCATCATCATCATCATCCAGACCTCCTTTACCACCCTACGGCAGGGTGAGAAGTAGCAACGTCCAGACAACCTAAGTTTGCCCAGTTCAATGGACCACGCTTCCATTCACTCATTAGTCAAGCCCCCGGAATCCTGGCTCCATCAGATAAACCAAAAAACTTTCACCACGTTCTGTAGCTTCTCATATACCTATCTGATACAGTCAATTAGAACGCTGTCACGTTAAAATGGGGTGCCAAATTCCTGGTTATGCACTTCTCACAACATTCATCCAGCCAGGCTCACCGACTTCCATACCTCTCATCCCAGCACACTCATCCACCATATCTCTCCACCTTCTCCTTGGCCTACCTCTCCTCCTCCCTCCTTCAAATTAGCTCAGATATACCTTTTCCACCACTCTATTGTTATCCATTCTCTCCACATGACCATACCATCTCAGTACACTCTCTTCGATTCTGGTGTCCACCGACTTCCTCACTCCACATCTTCCGCGAATCGTTATTTCGTATCCTATCCACTCTCTGTACTCCACATACATTCCTCAGCAGTCCCATCTCCACTGCTCTCACTCTTGACTTTTCATTTTCATGCCACACCATGCATCATCAGCATACAACAAATTTGAGATATTCCATCCATCACCATTCATTACCAACGCCATCCTTGTCCCCATTACTCGTGTTTTCACTTCGCGCACACACACACACACACACACACACACACACACACACAGTACAGGGAACCTCTACAAATGGTAAGAAGCAGACAAGAAACATTCAGATATTATGGATCTACAGTAAGAAGTGTGAACGTCGGGGGTAGGGTTGCGAGAGGCAGACCGAAAAAGACCTGAGACGAGGTCATAGAGTGTGACCTCAGGGATAAGGGACTGAATAGGGAGGCTGCCAGAGATCAAGCAGCGTGGAGAGCCATCATGTGACTAAGACCGACGCATGCAAGCTTATTGGAGCTTTTATAAAAGATACGATACGATCACAGTACAAAGCAACTGATTAAGCAGGAAATAACTTAGTGTAGAATCCGAATGCAGTATAGATATCGCTGGGAAATAAGCCAGGAAAGATGTGATAAACTGTAGATTAGCTGGAAAGAATGGAAAACACAATCCACTGAGTGTCCACATATAGAGCCACATGGAAATTTATATTAGACCACCGCCATTAAGAAATAAAGGTACCTTTTAACATGAGGCAACGTAAGAACAAGAGAGAGAGAGAGAGAAAATAAAAACGAAACGACAATGGACGGTATAAAGATTAGTCGAAGTTACATAAGGGTCCCCTACATTATGTGGGAATTTTCTTTATTGCAAGCCCCGCCCCCAATGCGGCGTCTACCTGTCTGCCTCTACCCATTTAAAACCCCTATGCCCAGTCAGCGACCCTCAGTGTCGCTCTTGGTGTGGTGGGGTGTATATCTGCTTCGCTTAGCTCATTGGCGCCAAGCCGTCTACCTCTACTTTCACATCTCGCCGCCATACCAACGGTTACCGCCTTAGTTACCCCAATGGTAGGTGGTAGTGTTGACGTGTGCCGCCCAGCTCCGCGGTGCCGCGCTGTCTGGTTATCCACACCAGTCTCGCGTCATGGCAAGTGAGGAACATTTCTTTGTGTTTCGCTGAGGATGGGGGATGGAGGAAGGATTACTGAGGGGAGCATGTGGAGTTAAAAGGAAAGACAGACTGACAAATGAGGAAGTGAAGGAGCGTTGTGGTGTGGATATGGATGTGACAGAAAGCGTTAGGAGAAATACACAGTTGGGGTGTGAGCTAGAGGGGAGGGCATTGAAGTGGGAGGGGTTAGGGCACCACTGCTTACCAGATGGAAGCGTCGGTGTAGTGTTAAATGGCCGCCTTGGTTTGAGTTACCCTAAAAACAGATCACGAGACAAAAACGCTTTCACTGAGCGACCGTGGATCTCCAGCTGAAAGTATATTGATGGTTAAATAGTAGTGATATGTACGTTGGTCTGCTGTAACATCACATATTAGTTCTGTAGTGTGTTTTTATGAGCAAAGTGCAAACACCAGTAGATTACATGACCTCCCCCCCTTTCCTTGCGCGCGCACCCCCCCTACACACACCTACACGCAAGCTAATCAGTTTCCACATCTTAAAGTTGTACAAACCTACCTACGTGCAAGATATACAAGGAAAGTTATTACGAAAATGGTTATGGTCATCATCTTGCTCGTTCATTGGCGAGTTTCCTTAATTGGCCTCTGTGTGTGGTTTATGGCTTCTCTCTAGACTTGAAGGACTTGTATCTCAGTACTTGAAGCTTATTGATTCCTTGTTTTTTATACTGTGATAATTATAGGTCTTTCACAATAACCTGGCCCATTATTTTCGTCCTTCATACATATATCTCCTGGTCCATTTTCTCGTCCTTCATACATACATCTGCCACCCATTTCTGTATTACCTTCACCTTCACTTGGTAGATTTTTGTCCTGTATACCTACTTCGACCATCCATTTCTACTGTACACTCACTTTAAGCTGGTCCAAATTTACGTCTTCCATACAAACTTCACTTATCAATCATTCAGTCAGTCAGACAATCAATCTAACTGTCTACCTGTCTGTCACCAGATGCCTTAATCCCGTCAGGGGTGACCACAAATGAATCACCTCCATGTCACCCTTTCCTCCTCCATATGGCGACCTTCTCTGCAACTCACGCCCCCTTTTCTCACCTCAACCCTTCCTCTCTAACTTCACTCCCCTCCACAGTTTCTCGTATTGAAATAGATAATTTTCTGACCTGAAGTTTCCTTGTCTTGCTTCACTCCTATCCAAAGGCCTCTCGTATTGAAATAGTAATCCTCTCATCTCAAGCCCTCTCCTACTTCTCTCGTCTCCAAAGTCTCTCATATTAAAGGCGATACACTTTCTTAGTATTCTGGTCCACCTCGGTCTCTTAAATTGGTCTCGGGTCCTCAAGGCACAATCAAAAGCTGTAGGTGTTTCGTCTGGGCAATAAAACGATTTCTTTGAGACTTCCCTTCCAGTTTATTGGCTGTAAAATCTACCGTTCTTGAGTTTTCGGTGATACAATACATTTTGTGTTCTGGCATGACATATAAGTTAATTGTGCATCTTTTTTTTTTCTTTTGAGAGAGAGAGAGTGGGTGAGTGAGTGTGTGCGTGCGTGCGTCCTTTACCGCAGCATTTTGTAAGTAGAAAATGGAAAACTTTGACCAGTTCCCTTTCGCTACCTCAGTCCATGTAATAAGGTGCTGGAATTTCCTATCAGCAAAAGGCATGGTATCACTTTTCTCTCATGTCATCTCAGTTTATATTTTTATTTTTATATTTTCCTTTTCCCTACTTTCATTTATTCTTTCCCCCATTTATATCCTCCACACTCCTACCTTCATTAATTCTTTTCCTCATTGTAATTTCCCTTATCAGGCAAATCACTTAGGATCCTCGCAAGCCTGTACTTAGAGCCGGTAGCATCAGTGGTTATAATCATTCCAAGCAGGAAAATTGTACACTTGAAATACACAGCCTCTTCGACTTATGGTCCTCCTCATTATAAAGGGTGAGGCATAAGTCTGTAGGCATATGGAAAGGACACATCTGAGGTTATCCTGTGTGTGTGTGTGTGTGTGTGTGTGTGTGTGTGTGTGTGTGTGTGTGTTCGTTATCGTGTTCGTGTTCTTGAGGCAGTTCTGCTTCATCACCAAACTAGCTCCCGTAACATCACTAACCAACACCGATGACTGGCACCTCAAATCACTAGCTCCCTCGACCAGTGCCCAGTTATCAAGCCTCTTCCCCTGTATGTTGCTGAGAGGAGAATTGGGTGATATTTTTATAGCCTCGTGACTGACTTGAGATGGCACAGTACTCGTTACCAACAGTGTATCAGGCGCCTTGGTCATAATTCTTAGTCCTTTCGAAGAGATTACATTTAAACGATTCAGTTTAGGTTTAGGATGGACTAACTTGCCTACCTGCTTACCTGCCTGTGTGCCTGCCTGTCTGCCTACCTAATTACCTACCCACTTACCTGTGTGTCCCTGCGTGCCTGCCTGTCTTCCTACCTACCTACCTACCTGTCTACACACACACACACACACACACACACACACACACACACACACACACACACACACACACACACACACACACACACACAAAGGCTAGGGAGACATGTTTAAGGCTATTTAGTGATGAGATGAACCCCGTGATAAAACTAGCAAGGTTTTGTTTGGTGTGTCCTGCCCTCTGTTTCTCCAACCCACAAACCTGTTTATTTATTTCCACATTAAGACAAAATCTCCATTTACCATATAATTATCGAAGTTCCTATTTATTCTCTTAGTTATTATTTATCTTCTATCTTAATTATCCATAGACTACCCCAAAGCTGTCTCATTATTACCATACTAATCAGATCCACCTCTTTCTCAGACACTCTTTCTCAGTGTAATTATTTATCCCAAAACCAATTTATTCTCAAGCTCAGCTAAACCCACCTTTATGTGTTAGTTTTATGTTTTTCCTTTTTAATATTAACTTGCCTTATTGTGAAACGTTTGGTGGTTATATAAGTGAAGACAAAGGATTAAGTAAGCAGTCCTAAACTCTGGTTGAGACAGAGAACGTTGATAAGGCAAAAGAATGATTATAAATGTATGTCGACCCAGCATCCTAGCCGTCAATTCTCCAAGTCTAGAGAGAGGGCCGAGGGAGCGCAGTGGTGAATGGAGTCAGTGTGGACCGCGAGTGAGCTAAGAGAGGACGGACGCCCCTGTCACTCCCTCCAGGGACAGAGTGTCGCGGCTGTGTTAGTGGTTCGGTTCCTTACTCTCCTGCAGAAGTCTCACCTCGAAGCCTCCTTCCCCTCGTTCACAAGTCTCAAAAGCCTCCTTGAGCACCTACAGCAGTATTTTTCCCCTCCTGCAAAAGTCTCAAAAGCTTCCTTGAGCACCTACAAGTCTCATTCAGTGGCCTACTCCTCCTCCAGAAGTCTCAAAAACCTGGCCTCTCGAGAGTGGGTTAGGCGCGCGACAGGTACGTGCTCGATGGCCCGCCTCACCGCACCTATTACAGTTGGTTGGGGCATCCCCCGTGGATTTTCCAGTGCCTGTTTTTTCTTTTGGAACCTTGGCCTCTTTTGACTCTACACTTACATGTGCAACTACATCCCTTCTCTTTTCTTTTGCTACATTTACATCTGCCAACGACGAGTGACTTCGTTGTGCCCACTCAATGCCTTTACTCACAACTTTATCAAGGGCATCGACAGAGCCTGTAAACTCTTGCTGGTCAAGTGTTGCTCTATACTGGGCAGGGAATACGTCGAGAAAGTTGTCCAAAGCATGGTACAAGGAACAGTCATAGTACCGAGGCTGCAGAGTTCCAATGCGTTTAGCTATACTAGTCAATCGCAGCCAGTATTCAACCAACCGTTCGCCAGGATTACGACGCGCATGTTTTAACGCATGAAATGTAGGTTGGAGAGTTTGTTCTGGGGACAGCAGCGTTGTGAGAATAGATTTAAACCGGTCCCAATCATCATTGACCCTGATAATAAGGTCCTCAATGCTGTCATGTACCCCACCTAGAGTGTACTCCCGGACCACATCAAAGCGACCGGCAATAGTCCACCTAGGTCCCGTAGTCTTACTCTCTATGTCCTGAAGCCATTTGCTAAGGTCTGTTTCTAAGATGACACCAGGATATTCAGGTAATGTGGCAGTTCTACTTGCAGCAAAGCTCTTTAACCCTTTAACGCGGTAGACAGCATCCTTAGCATTATCGGCAATAGCCTGCGATAGTTGGTCGGACAGGGTAGCGATCCCTGCTGCAGCTGCAGCATCAGCCATTTCGAACAGTACTTCGTCTGAGTCTGTGTCTGAATCAAAGTAATGAGCAAAGGAAATTTCGTCTGAACCACTGTAAGAACTAGAGTCGCTACTGAATTCCATACACGAGTGTAAGAACCTAGGTGTGGAACCGCTTAACTCAAAAGTTTAATTAAGCCTTAAATATCCCATTAAGCTGCCACCATTGTCGTGTCCTCCACTCTCTACTTACCCGAGGTATGTTTCGTACTCAGTCTCGCCAAGTACGGTGAATGGCCGCCACTAATGAGTATTGGTAGCGTGTGACAGTAGCAGCGGAGAGTGTGGAGACAAGCCCAGAAGGGACCTGTAACCTCGTAGGTTAGGGCAACAAGATATTAAATACCCCTTTCTGCCCCAGACTCCCTCCTTGACTTCCCAAAAATTAACAGTTCCACACTAAGGTTACAAAACACAGAAACAATTTTTACTTTAATTTTTAACAATCTGCTACAAAGTATTTACACTACTTCAGAACAAATTACACAGTTATAACATTAACTTATTATCCCGAGTCTCATCTCGACACAAGGGAAATTTCAATCACTTATTTACGACTTGACAGCAAGTAAGTACTTGACTTGATAGCCATATAAGGCTTCAGTGGTACCATCTGTCTGTCTGTCTGTCTCTCTCTCTCTCTCTCTCTCTCTCTCTCTCTCTCTCTCTCTCTCTCTCTCTCTCTCTCTTACACACACACACACACACACACACACACACACACAAGATGCAACGGCATACATCAAAGGAAAGCCTGTATCTCAGTCGTATACGTATGCAAGATCATGATATTATTTTTCGTACAACAATATACTCACCATCTTTAAATTGTAGAGTGCATGCAATCACAGCCCATATCTTGTCTTTACAAGATCCCTTCATGTACTCAGGATGAGTAATGTCATACAGCACTCTTTGTTGGCGGACAGCCTCTATAAGTTCCTCGGAGGACGACATCGTGAGTACTGTCAAAATGAATTGCTGTGCTGCACGTGTGCAGGAAACTGCGTTTCAAAGACTACGTGGCGCAGGCTGACACAGGTCTGCACCTAAGCTGTGCTGCCCTGTGTGCCCACGTGCGCGCTTACATTTAAAATAGTGAGATGCAGTTTTCTGCCCTGCTCTGTGCTGCGTTGCCTGTGTCACCTGCGTCTCAATGTGCGCCCAGCCTACGTCGTAGCGTTCTATATGCTGCTTTCAGGTACTTCTGGCGTTCGCGACCCATTCTCCTATCGTCCCTCGCTCCATATTCGTCTGCCCCACATTCGTCTTCTTCCCTACTCCTCCTTTCTCTGCCTTCCTCCTCTCCCCCTCTACTCCCACTTGACCCAGGCCTCGGTCTGAAGGGGACGTGTGAGTAAGAGGTGGAGATGACGTCAGGAGCAGCGGTATCTGGGTGGGCGGCAAGTACATGATCGTTGCAAGCCCGACATACGGCCTAATAAAGTTTACGAGGGTAAGGTGACCCAAGGCTCCGGCCTTAGTACACCCCAGAGAGAGAGTTGCCCCAGTGCATCCCTCTCCTGCTGTTCTCCCCTACAGGAGCAATACCGCGCCGACAGTCTCTATATGTGGCGGGGAAGGAGCGGCCATGTACGCCCTTCAGTTGCTTCTGGTCGGAAAGATCAGCTCCCAGCTACGGCCAGAGTAAAGAGCCCCTGCTATCGTACGTGTAGCTTTTCCCTACTACGGGAGCAACACCGCGCCAACGGTCTCTATACGTGGCGGGGAAGGAGCGGTCTTGTACGCCCTTCAGTTGCTCTCTGTAAGACGGGTAGGCATCCAGCTCCGGCCGTGGCACGTACCAGGGTAGAGAAGCCCCTGAAGGTAGCCTCAGTACGTACTGGAGAGAGTGTGGCCTCTGTGCCCCTCACTCCAGCTTGTCCCCTACTACGGGAGCAGCACCACGCCGACGTTCTCTATACTTGGCGAGGAAGGAGCGGCCTTGTACGCCCTTCAGTTGCTCCTTGTACGCCGGGTAAGCTCACGGCCACAGCCAACGTACGTACCAGGGTAAGGCGACCCAAGGCTCCGGCCTCAGGACGTACCAGAGAGGACACGAGTGACGTGAGTCCTTCTCCAGCCTCTTCCTCCCTGTGGGAGCCCTTCGTTACCACCCGGGAATATAGCCCCGGAGGTGACACTAGAGTGGTGGCAAGGCCCGATATCGGACCTACCTCCCACGCCTGGGAGATCCTTGTTCCCGCCCGAGTCCCGAAGGAGAAGCTGCCGCAGCCCAGCCCTGTCGGCGCCTCTCCCCCTAGGTGCCCACAGTCCCAGGACACCCAGGCCAGACCCACCGGCTCCCGACGAAGGCGATCCCGGCTCCCTCACTCCACGGAGCCAGAGACGACAGGCCCGACTACTCAGGCTGTTCAGCCCCAGTCCCGAGGGCCACCTCTTAGGTCGAGGCCCCCAGACAGGAGGGCCTCCCTGCACCACACCGACGAATGTGACCCGGGCAGTGACTCCCCTGCGGGTAATCCCTTGCCCTCTGCAGGCCGGGTTCCCCTAGGGCTCTACCCTCACGCCCTTGTCACGGAGTGAACATTACCCAGAAGATACAGGTAAATAGTGACTCCCCTTGTGTCGAGAACAAATCGGGGAAAAGAACAGTGAACAGTGACTAAGTGAAGAACAGTGCAGTTACCAATAGCCCAAAAGAACTCAGTGTCGGCAGGACAGAGAATGAACCTTAGAGTAATTATCCAAGTCCCCCCAATAAAAGAACTTTCTGTGAACGCATAAGGCTAGGGTGCGCGGGCCGGTCAAAAGCCTGAGTGTTCTTTTTTTTTTTTTGCCTATCGACCATTGAGGCCGGAGCCCCTGGTCATTAAGGCAAAATTATATATATGTATATACATTGACATATATATACATATATATACGAACATATATATACATACATACATACATACATACATACACACATCCATGCATATGAACACACACACTTTCATGCACACGTACAGACGTCGGAATAAGTTCGTTTCCTTTTCCGTGGACTAAGGTGTTTGTAACACTGCTCGATGGAGAGATGTCCCCTCCTCCTCCCTTCCTCATAGTCCCACACTCCCACCAAACCCCCTCACTTTTCTCTCCGACCCCATAACCCCATCCGGTACCCTCCATACTCTCGCTCACAGCCAGCTAGGGGTTTCTGTAGTTCAAGCACCTCTAATTACGTGTAGTTCGAACAACTAATAAAGGAAGAGTACAGTATATATTATAAACCAAGTTAGGAAAAGTTGTACTACAAAGTGTGTGTGTGTGAAAGAGAGAGAGAGAGAGAGAGAGAGAGAGAGAGAGTTAAAAGACAGGGAGCAACAGGCGGAAAGGGAGAGCGAGTGGAAACCTGAGGAATGAGAGGACAGTTACGGAGAAAATAAGAAGGGGAGAGGCAAGGAGAGAACAACGAGAGCTAAGAAAAGAGACAGAGTGAGAAGAAGAGACAGTGAGAGGTGAAATGAGATACAAGCAGTGTGAAAAGGAAAGAGAAAAAGGAGATTTGAATTGAAAGGCCGGGAGACAGGGAAGTAGAGACAAAAGGGGAGACAGCTGAGAGAAAATGGGAATGGAGCAAACATAGAAATAGGGATAACAAAAGGAGAAAGTGGGAAAGACAGCTGTGGAACGGAATGCTGAGAACGATAATGAGAAAAATTAGAAAAGGAGGCAAGTAACAGGAAGGAGGAAGAAAGTGTGTTATTCTGGCCAAGACACAGGCAAAGAAATAGGCAGGATAAGACGAAAGCATTGAGGCTGAGTAGAACGAATGTAACATTCAAGTAAAAAGGGAGGCAGAGAAACAGACAAAGTGGAGAAATTTGCGGAAAGTAAAGATTAAGGGTGGGAGGAAAATAGGGTTATTTTTAGGGCAAGGAAGAGGAGGGGGATGTTAAGAAGGGAAGACAAGTGGAGGGAGAGGGAGGGAGGGAGGGAAAGACAGTGGGAAGAGCGGAATGGAAGAAGAGATTTCGGGTGACAGGGAGAGACAGAGAAAGGAGAGAGAAAAAGAGCATGCAGTTATTACTGGGGCAAAAAAGCAGTGAAGGAAATGGATTTAGTACAAGTAAAGAAATATGCAGAGCGTAATGGAGAAAAAAAGGTAAGACATGTAACATATGAAAAAAGTAAGACAAAGTTGTGACACTGGGAGGGAGAAAGAAAAGATGAGTGAGGTAAGGAGGGAGTGACAGAGAGGGAGAGAGACGAAGGAAAGGAAAGAGAGAGGGAGGAAGGTAGGGACTGAGCAGACAGCTATAGAGAAAGGGGAAGGAGGGAAAAGGAAACTGCGGATGAGACAAAGGGTCCAGAGAGAGAGAGAAGGAGAGGGAGGTGCAGTACACAGACAGGCACAGACA
>NW_027643507.1:197500-217500 GCF_032717465.1 Coenobita brevimanus
ATTCTTCGATCAAAATGTATTCCTAGAAATTTTACAGAAATTTGAAAAGGTACCGCCTGATTATCCAAAGTTAAGCACAAATTAGGTACGTTACGATTAGTGAAGACTACAGCGGCACACTTACGGACGGAAAACTTAAATCCCCACTGCGAGGCACATAGGTGGACGGAATCAAGGGCTGCTTGAATCCGCCCGCCGAAAATTGTGCATTACGGGAGGAGTGCCATATTGCACAATCGTCAGCATAGAGCGAGTATTTAAGATTCCTGGAGATGGGAGCTGATGACAGAATATCATTGATCATAATACTAAATAAAGTAGGTAAGTGAAGGTCGCAAGGTGGGTTTGGTTATTGATTGTGGAAAAACTGAAATAATCAATATGAATATGGAAAATGCTCAGGAATGTGTAATTGGAGGTATGGTTGTAAAGCAAGTTGATAGGTTTAAATATTTAGGTACTTATTTAGCCAAGGATGGTTCGTTGAACTTTGAATTCGAGGAAAGGTTAAAGAAGGCTAATCAGGCAATGGGAATGCTTAAAAATATTTGGAATAATAACAATTTTTCTGTGCATACAAAAATCAAACTTTATAAGGTAATGGTTAGGAGTATCTTAATTTATGGACACGAGTCTTGGTACAGCACAGTGACTATGGAAAATAAATTCTTGGTGTTTGAAAACAAAGCACTTAGAAGAATATTAGGAGTTAAGTGGTGGGAAAGGATACCAAATAGTAGAATTAGAGAAATAACGGGAGTGCAGCCGATCGATGAATATGTTAGGTTCTCACGATGGAAGTGGCTAGGACATGTGTATAGGAGACAGGGAATAGTACGAGGTACACCAGGGTGGGTGGCACTTGGTAGGAGAGGTAGAGGAAGGCCTAAAGAGACGTGGGTGAGGACAATGAGACGGGAAGCTGGAGATGAGTGTTGGGGTAGATCTTGAGGAGTTAGCACAAGATAGGATGTGGTGGTGTGAGTTCATCGAGGCCCTATGCATCCCCGAGGGTGCCACAGGAAATGATTGAATGATTGATTGAAGCACACTTCCCTGTGGCACCCCGTTTTCCTGGATAAATATATCCGATGTTACGTTACGGGGCAATTTGACAGAAAGTCCTGTCCCTTAAGAAATTTGAAATAAAAATTGGCAAATTTCCTCTTAAACCATAAGCATAGAGCTTCATTAGTATACCATGTCGCCATGTCATGTCATAGGCTTTATGGATGTCCAAGAACACCCCTATCATGAATTCTTTATTGGCAAATGCCTCTGCAATACAATGCTCCAAATTCATTAAATGATCTAGTGAACTTCTGTATTTACGGAAGCCACATTGTTGATCATTTAACAAATTCTTCGACTCTAAAACAAAACGAAGCCTATTGTTTACCATTTTTTCCATGACCTTACATAGACAAGAAGTCAACACAATAGGACGAAATGAAGTGGGATTCATAAGACGACCAGCCTCTTTGGGTATCAGTATGATGAGCGCAAAGTGCCATGAGTTTGGGAACGTTCGAGACGCCCAAATCTCATTGTACAATGCTAACATCTTAATCAGGTTGTCCTGATTAAGGTGCTGGATCACACCGTACGTGATGGTGTCTGGTCCAGGGCTGGTGTCTTTACAGGATTTAAGGGCAAGGAGCAGTTCATCTAGCGTAAACTCTTGGTTGTACGGGAAGTCTACGTCTCTGTGGCAAAGTCTAATATCTGTAGCTCAGCCGTGCGTTTATGATGTTGAAAACGCGGATCATAATTGGCTGAGCTACTTACATGAGAAAAACTCCTGGCGAGGATGTTAGCAACGTCCACGGGCTCGTCATAGATGTTATTATTTACTTGCAAGGTGGTGACTGGGAAATATGGGCCTTTATTATTTAATATTCTTATAGTGGACCAGACTTTACGTAATGGTGTTGTACGAGTCACCGTGGACACAAAGGACCGCCAGGAGTCACGTTTGGCCCTTCTTATTATTCTCCTTGCCTCAGCCCGTGCCTGTTTGTATGCAATAAAATTTTTCTCAGTGGGCTGACTATCAAAAATCCTGTATCTCCTATTGAGTTTTCTTAATGCTTGTCGGCAATCCGGCGTCCACCAATGTGCTCTATGCTTCGCCTGAACTGTAGAAGTCTTGGGAATAGCAGCCTCAGCTGCGTGTAATATGGAAGTAGGTATATTTTCGACCTTAACATCTATGGTCTCCCCAGATATATCTTAATTGGCGATCCTTGAGACGGATCCCCAGTCTGCTTTCTTATAGTTATATTTTGGAGGTGGAGTGTCCGAAATGATGTCGCGTGTATAAGAAAGACAGATGGGTAAATGATCACTTCCCAAGGAGTCGTCGTAAGGGTCCCATGAGAAATCTTGATGTATACCAGGGGAGGCCAAAGATAAGTCAATGGCCGAAAAGTTACCAGTACGATCATCTACACGAGTCGCTCTACCATCGTTCAGAAGACAGAGGTTGGACTGTAGTATTAGGTCGTCTACTTGCTCCCCACGACCATCGATCCTCAAGCTACCCCATTGATAGTGATGGGCGTTAAAATCGCCCAACACTAACTTATTTCCAGGCAGATGTTCCACTAGTGAATGTAAAGCATCACTATCAATGGGGCCATGTGGAGGACAGTACAGAGAGCAAATAGACAGATACGTGTTATTAAATTTTACTCTGCACGCGACAGCTTCCAGAGTAGAATTTAGAATCACTTCCGTTTGTGGGTGTGATTTGTGTGTGTAAATGGCAACTCCGTGACCTTCATATCTTCTATACGAGTGGTAGTTTTTGAACTGTGGAGGATCAGGACGATCCTCCAGGCGCGTCTCCTGTAAACAAACAACGTCTGGCCTGTGTATAGAAAGCAAGATTGCTATATTTTGTAACTTATTCCCAATACCTCTACAATTCCACTGTAATACAGTGAAAGCGACGGTTTAAGATTTTCGTTGGGGGCCAGTGTGCTTTGTCTTTTTCTGTCTCCCGCCGGCAGGCGAGCGACTACCGGGGGACCTATCCCGGTGCTTGTTAATGGAAACCTCCATATTGTCATCAATAACTAGGTTCCCAGCCTCCCCCGAGGAAGAGCTAACCTTTCTCTCCCTCGCTGGAGTAGGAACCGGAAGGACATGAGGACGTGACTGTTTCGTGAGGGTGGTCATGTTACTTTTATCTAGACTTGTCAGGTTTCTGTTTTAGGCCGTACTGACTGCGAGAGGCAGCAGCAGCCTGAGAGTATAAGTTGATGCCTTAGGGATGTCAGTGAGAGAGTTGGAACGGACAGGAGGTCGAGATGGAGATATACTGTGAGTGGCAGGAGGGAGAAAGACAAGGTCAGTCTGTGTCTCAACGGTGCACATCACGGGACGGGACACAACCGCCGATGCATAGGAGACATTAGGCTTGGGAGTTGCATGCAACTCCTTCACCTTCTTCCTAGCATCGTAAAAGGATATGCCCTCAGTCGCTTTCACTGTGCAGACCTCTTTCTCCTCCTTCCACTTGGGACAAGCCCTAGAGGAAGTGGAGTGAGCATCTTTACAGTGAAAACAGCACTCAGTCTCGGATGTACAGTTGTCAGCAGAGTGACCTACAGCCGCACACTTGCCACACACGATGTTGGAAGCCCGACAAGCCTTTTCATGATGTCCATAGAGCTGACATTTTGAACAACGAAGGGGATTCGGGATGTACAGTCTTACATTTACAATTTCATATCCTACTTTTACATTTGTAGGTAGCAAAACTTTGCCAAAAGTGAGGATAACAGTGGCTGTCTTCGTCCTAACGCCTTCCTGATAACGAGTGATGAATCTGGCATCAATTACATCCTGCTGAGCAAGTTCCTGTATGATTTCTTCCTCACTCATGACCATGAGATCCCTGCAAGTGATAACACCCTTGCAGGAATTCATGGATGTTGGGATCTTGGCCTCGATATCATGGCAGTGAAACTTGAGCTGCTTTAGCAAGTCTTTAACCTGAGCTGAGTTGAATGTCTTTACTAGGAGGTCCGCATTTCCAAGTTTTTTTACTTGTTCCACCTCTCCCGCACAGTGGTCAATCACCTTCTTGACAATGAAGGGATTGAGTCTGGACAGGGGAGTGGAAACTAGTGCATGAAGCGTTACGAAGATCGCGTTATTTACAGGTATGTCAAGCGGGGAACGAGTCTGGCGTCCGTCAGTCTGGGGGCAGTCCGTCCGTGCAGCAGTCGGGGGTCGGTCAGGACTATCTCCCTTCTTGAAGGGGGGGAAGGCAGTAGGGGCGTCCGTCATAGCTACCACTTTCCCCGTGAAGGGGAAGTGGGAAGAGAGAGAAAAACGACCAAAGGGCAAAGTACCTGGGGAAGACCCACCTAGGCTGAGATTACCCTCTCAAACCACTGTCGGGAGGACGCGCCTGTGTGTGACTCACACCCCAGAGCGATCAGTGGGGGGTACACTCCAGAGGTGAGTAAGCAAAGGCAATCTCAGAAATTAGATATAGACACCTACTATATCTACTAAGGCCAGGGAGGAAAATGAGGTCTAGCTAACCTAACTTTATTGAAAAACGCCCTAGTGGCGAGTAAAAGAAAAAGCTAACGCCGGTGAGGCAACCCTGCAGCTAGAGGAGAGCTCAGAAACACGTCTTCCTTCTCCACGACCATTCATCAAAGTCCAGGAAGCAGCAAAGACAGCAACAATATTAATACTCGAAGGAAGGCCAAAAGCAGAGTACAGGAACCAGTTTATGTCAACGTTTCGCCCACAAAGCTTCTTCAGGAACATCATTACTGGACAACACTCCCCTCCTTAAACAGACCCAAGCCTGACTGGTAGTGCAGGATTGTGTACTTGTGTTCTGGTCACCATTCAGGCTTAGGTCAATTTAAATAGTGAAGCACTGTCTACTGGTGTTGTTCCTGAAGAAGTCTTGGGGCAGAATGTTGCAAGTGGGATTCTGTACTCTGCTTTTGGTCTTTCTCTATATACAGCAGCGAATACACCATAATTTTACTGTTTATCTTCCTTATGAAAGCTTACCCAGAATCCAGCTAAATGAAACGAGTATTTCCCCATCCAATTTTTATCCCATACTTCACACCCGGGACGATTTGCATCAGTATATGACCGATTCCCGCCTCAGTGTTACGAGTCCTTTGACGGAAGGTAATCGAATATTGTTTTTGCTGGGTTTTATGGGCCGGCTAAATGCCTCACACATAGTAAAGCCTCTAGTCATACAAGCCTCCGCACGCAACATACTGGTGAAGCACAAATGGTGATGGGTTTCTGTAGTGAGAATGACGCCAGATCCAATATTAACCCTCCGCAGTTCGGGACAGCTCTAGTATTACGCAAGTCTAATTGAATGTTGTTTTTGCTCAGTTACAGTATATGGACCAGGTTAATGTCTCTCACATTGGGAAGCCTTAAGTCTTACAAGGTTAGGCACGCAACACAGAAGCACAAATGGTGATGGGTGTCTGTAGTGAGAGTGATACGTAAATGTGTTATAATGATTCATCCCGTCAGTCTGCAATATGAACCGACAGGGTGATCACATATGCAAGTATGTCCGTGAGCAAAAAGCCTCCAACACCTATCTGCCAGTTGAGGCAGTGGAAGGGTGCCACATGAACTAGTTTCTTGTGATAGCAATATGAAACACACAAGAGAAAGGTATCAGAAGGAACGATACTCTCATTTGACAAGAGTGAGAAATACGGAAAGTAGGACGCAAGGCTGGCAGAGAATTTTGACTCCACATGAAAATACTTAATATCAGGATTCTCTTTAAATGGCCGCCTTGGTTTGAGTTACCCTAAAAACAGATCACGAGACAAAAACGCTTTCACTGAGCGACCGTGGATCCCCAGCTGAAAGTATATTGATGGTTAAATAGTAGTGATATGTACGTTGGTCTGCTGTAACATCACATATTAGTTCTGTAGTGTGTTTTTATGAGCAAAGTGCAAACACCAGTAGATTACATGACCTCCCCCCCTTTCCTTGCGCGCGCACCCCCCCCCCATACACATCTACACGCAAGCTAATCAGTTTCCACATCTTAAAGTTGTACAAACCTACCTACGTGCAAGATATACAAGGAAAGTTATTACGAAAATGGTTATGGTCATCATCTTGCTCGTTCATTGGCGAGTTTCCTTAATTGGCCTCTGTGTGTGGTTTATGGCTCCTCTCTAGACTTGAAGGACTTGTATCTCAGTACTTGAAGCTTATTGATTCCTTGTTTTTTATACTGTGATAATTATAGGTCTTTCACAATAACCTGGCCCATTATTTTCGTCCTTCATACATATATCTCCTGGTCCATTTTCTCGTCCTTCATACATACGTCTCCGACCCATTTCTGTATTACCTTCACCTTCACTTGGTAGGTTTTTGTCCTGTATACCTACTTGGACCATCCATTTCTACTGTACACTCACTTTAAGCTGGTCCAAATTTACGTCTTCCATACAAACTTCACTTATCAATCATTCAGTCAGTCAGACAATCAATCTAACTGTCTACCTGTCTGTCACCAGATGCCTTAATCCCGTCAGGGGTGACCACAGATGAATCACCTCCATGTCACCCTTTCCTCCTCCATATGGCGACCTTCTCTGCAACTCACGCCCCCTTTTCTCACCTCAACCCTTCCTCTCTAACTTCACTTCCCTCCACAGTTTCTCGTATTGAAATAGATAATTTTCTGACCTGAAGTTTCCTTGTCTTGCTTCACTCCTATCCAAAGGCCTCTCGTATTGAAATAGTAATCCTCTCATCTCAAGCCCTCTCCTACTTCTCTCGTCTCCAAAGTCTCTCATATTAAAGGCGATACACTTTCTTAGTATTCTGGTCCACCTTGGTCTCTTAAATTGGTCTCGGGTCCTCAAGGCCCAATCAAAAGCTGTAGGTGTTTCGTCTGGGCAATAAAACGATTTCTTTGAGACTTCCCTTCCAGTTTATTGGCTGTAAAATCTACCGTTCTTGAGTTTTCGGTGATACAATACATTTTGTGTTCTGGCATGACATATAAGTTAATTGTGCATCTTTTTTTTTTCTTTTGAGAGAGAGAGTGGGTGAGTGAGTGTGTGCGTGCGTGCGTCCTTTACCGCAGCATTTTGTTAGTAGAAAATGGAAAACTTTGACCAGTTCCCTTTCGCTACCTCAGTCCATGTAATAAGGTGCTGGAATTTCCTATCAGCAAAAGGCATGGTATCACTTTTCTCTCATGTCATCTCAGTTTATATTTTTATTTTTATATTTTCCTTTTCCCTACTTTCATTTATTCTTTCCCCCATTTATATCCTCCACACTCCTACCTTCATTCATTCTTTTCCTCATTGTAATTTCCCTTATCAGGCAAATCACTTAGGATCCTCGCAAGCCTGTACTTAGAGCCGGTAGCATCAGTGGTTATAATCATTCCAAGCAGGAAAATTGTACACTTGATATACACAGCCTCTTCGACTTAAGGTCCTCCTCATTGTAAAGGGTGAGGCATAAGTCTGTAGGCATATGGAAAGGACACATCTGAGGTTATCCTCTGTGTGTGTGTGTGTGTGTGTGTGTGTGTGTGTGTGTGTGTGTTCTTTATCGTGTTCGTGTTCTTGAGGCAGTTCTGCTTCATCACCAAACTAGATAACAAAACTCTTCCACACACTCAAAAGACTCACCAGAAAGTTCAGTCCGTTCACGCCTCACAATTTCCACATAATAATAATGATAATAATAATCATCATCATCATTATCATCATCATCATCATCATCATCATCATCATCCAGACCTCCTTTACCACCCTACGGCAGGTTGAGAAGTAGCAACGTCCAGACAACCTAAGTTTGCCCAGTTCAATGGACCACGCTTCCATTCACTCATTAGTCAAGCCCCCGGAATCCTGGCTCCATCAGATAAACCAAAAAAACTTTCACCACGTTCTGTAGCTTCTCTTATACCTATCTGATACAGTCAATTAGAACGCTGTCACGTTAAAATGGGGTGCCAAATTCCTGGTTATGCACTTCTCACAACATTCATCCAGCCAGGCTCACCGACTTCCATACCTCTCATCCCAGCACACTCATCCACCATATCTCTCCACCTTCTCCTTGGCCTACCTCTCCTCCTCCCTCCTTCAAATTAGCTCAGATATACCTTTTTCACCACTCTATTGTTATCCATTCTCTCCACATGACCATACCATCTCAGTACACTCTCTTCGATTCTGGTGTCCACCGACTTCCTTACTCCACATCTTCCGCGAATCGTTATTTCGTATCCTATCCACTCTCTGTACTCCACATACATTCCTCAGCAGTCCCGTCTCCACTGCTCTCACTCTTGACTTTTCATTTTCATGCCACACCATGCATCATCAGCATACAACAAATTTGAGATATTCCATCCATCACCATTCATTACCAACGCCATCCTTGTCCCCATTACTCGTGTTTTCACTTCGCGCACACACACACACACACACACACACACACACACACACACACACCGTACAGGGAACCTCTACAAATGGTAAGAAGCAGACAAGAAACATTCAGATATTATGGATCTACAGTAAGAAGTGTGAACGTCGGGGGTAGGGTTGCGAGAGGCAGACCGAAAAAGACCTGAGACGAGGTCATAGAGTGTGACCTCAGGGATAAGGGACTGAATAGGGAGGCTGCCAGAGATCAAGCAGCGTGGAGAGCCATCATGTGACTAAGACCGACGCATGAAGCTTATTGGAGCTTTTATAAAAGATACGATACGATCACAGTACAAAGCAACTGATTAAGCAGCCAATAACTTAGTGTAGAATCCGAATGCAGTATAGATATCGCTGGGAAATAAGCCAGGAAAGATGTGATAAACTATAGATTAGGTGGAAGGTATGGAAATCACAGTCCACTGAGTGTCCACATATAGAGCCACATGGAAATTTATATTAGACCACCGCCATTAAGAAATAAAGGTACCTTTTAACATGAGGCAACGTAAGAACAAGAGAGAGAGAGAGAGAGAGAAAATAAAAACGAAACGACAATGGACGGTATAAAGATTCGTCGAAGTTACGTAAGGGTCCCCTACATTATGTGGGAATTTTCTTTATTGCAAGCCCCGCCCCCAATGCGGCGTCTACCTGTCTGCCTCTACCCATTTAAAACCCCTATGCCCAGTCAGCGACCCTCAGTGTCGCTCTTGGTGTGGTGGGGTGTATACCTGCTTCGCTTAGCTCATGGCGCCTAGCCGTCTACCTCTACTTTCACGGCTCGCCGCCATACCAACGGTTACCGCTTTAGTTACCCCAATGGTAGGTGGTAGTGTTGTCGTGTGTCGCCCAGCTCCGCGGTGCCGCGCTGTCTGGTTATCCACAGCGTACTAATGCACACCAGTCTCGCACTGACAAATGAGGAAGTGAAGGAGCGTTGTGGTGTGGATATGGATGTGACAGAAAGCGTTAGGAGAAATACACAGTTGGGGTGTGAGCTAGAGGGGAGGGCATTGAAGTGGGAGGGGGGAGGGCACCACTGCTTACCTGATGGAAGCGTCGGTGTAGTGTTAAATGGCCGCCTTGGTTTGAGTTACCCTAAAAACAGATCACGAGACAAAAACGCTTTCACTGAGCGACCGTGGATCTCCAGCTGAAAGTATATTGATGGTTAAATAGTAGTGATATGTACGTTGGTCTGCTGTAACATCACATATTAGTTCTGTAGTGTGTTTTTATGAGCAAAGTGCAAACACCAGTAGATTACATGACCTCCCCCCCTTTCCTTGCGCGCGCACCCCCCTCCCCTACACACATCTACACGCAAGCTAATCAGTTTCCACATCTTAAAGATGTACAAACTTACCTACGTGCAAGATATACAAGGAAAGTTATTACGAAAATGGTTATGGTCATCATCTTGCTCGTTCATTGGCGAGTTTCCTTAATTGGCCTCTGTGTGTGGTTTATGGCTCCTCTCTAGACTTGAAGGACTTGTATCTCAGTACTTGAAGCTTATTGATTCCTTGTTTTTTATACTGTGATAATTATAGGTCTTTCACAATAACCTGGCCCATTATTTTCGTCCTTCATACATATATCTCCTGGTTCATTTTCTCGTCCTTCATACATACATATGCCACCCATTTCTGTATTACCTTCACCTTCGCTTGGTAGATTTTTGTCCTGTATACCTACTTCGACCATCCATTTCTACTGTACACTTACTTTAAGCTGGTCCAAATTTACGTCTTCCATACAAACTTCACTTATCAATCATTCAGTCAGTCAGACAATCAATCTAACTGTCTACCTGTCTGTCACCAGATGCCTTAATCCCGTCAGGGGTGACCACAAATGAATCACCTCCATGTCACCCTTTCCTCCTCCATATGGCGACCTTCTCTGCAACTCACCCCCCTTTTCTCACCTCAACCCTTCCTCTCTAACTTCACTCCCCTCCACAGTTTCTCGTATTGAAATAGATAATTTTCTGACCTGAAGTTTCCTTGTCTTGCTTCACTCCTATCCAAAGGCCTCTCGTATTGAAATAGTAATCCTCTCATCTCAAGCCCTCTCCTACTTCTCTCGTCTCCAAAGTCTCTCATATTAAAGGCGATACACTTTCTTAGTATTCTGGTCTCCTCGGTCTCTTCAAATGGTCTCGGGTCCTCAAGGCACAATCAAAAGCTGTATGTGTTTCGTCTGGGCAATAAAACGATTTCTTTGAGACTTCCCTTCCAGTTTATTGGCTGTAAAATCTACCGTTCTTGAGTTTTCGGTGATACAATACATTTTGTGTTCTGGCATGACATATAAGTTAATTGTGCAACCTTTTTTTTTTCTTTTGAGAGAGAGAGAGAGAGAGAGAGAGAGAGTGGGTGAGTGAGTGTGTGCGTGCGTGCGTCCTTTACCGCAGCATTTTGTAAGTAGAAAATGGAAAACTTTGACCAGTTCCCTTTCGCTACCTCAGTCCATGTAATAAGGTGCTGGAATTTCCTATCAGCAAAAGGCATGGTATCACTTTTCTCTCATGTCATCTCAGTTTATATTTTTATTTTTATATTTTCCTTTTCCCTACTTTCATTTATTCTTTCCCCCATTTATATCCTCCACACTCCTACCTTCATTCATTCTTTTCCTCATTGTAATTTCCCTTATCAGGCAAATCACTTAGGATCCTCGCAAGCCTGTACTTAGAGCCGGTAGCATCAGTGGTTATAATCATTCCAAGCAGGAAAATTGTACACTTGAAATACACGGCCTCTTCGACTTATGGTCCTCATTATAAAGGGTGAGGCATAAGTCTGTAGGCATATGGAAAGGACACATCTGAGGTTATACTGTGTGTGTGTGTGTGTGTGTGTGTGTGTGTGTGTGTGTGTGTGTGTGTGTTCGTTATCGTGTTCGTGTTCTTGAGGCAGCTCTGCTTCATCACCAAACTAGCTCCCGTAACATCACTAACCAACACCGATGACTGGCACCTCAAATCACTAGCTCCCTCGACCAGTGCCCAGTTATCAAGCCTCTTCCCCTGTATGTTGCTGAGAGGAGAATTGGGTGATATTTTTATAGCCTCGTGACTGCCTTGAGATGGCACAGTACTCGTAACCAACAGTGTATCAGGCGCCTTGATCATAATTCTTAGTCCTTTCGAAGAGATTACATTTAAACGATTCAGTTTAGGTTTAGGATGGATTAACTTGCCTACCTGCTTACCTGCCTGGGTGCCTGCCTGTCTGCCTACCTAATTACCTACCCACTTACCTGTGTGTCCCTGCGTGCCTGCCTGTCTTCCTACCTACATACCTACCTGTCTACACACACACACACACACACACACACACACACACACACACACACACACGCACACACACACAAAGGCTAGGGAGACATGTTTAAGGCTATTTAGTGATGAGATGAACCCCGTGATAAAACTAGCAAGGTTTTGTTTGGTGTGTCCTGCCCTCTGTTTCTCCAACCCACAAACCTGTTTATTTATTTCCACATTAAGACAAACTCCCCATTTACCATATATTTATCGAAGTTCCTATTTATTCTCTTAGTTATTATTTATCTTCTATTTTAATTATCCATAGACTACCCCAAAGCTGTCTCATTAATACCATACTAATCAGATCCACCTCTTTCTCAGACATTCTTTCTCAGTGTAATTATTTATCCCAAAACCAATTTATTCTCCAGCTCAGCTAAACCCACCTTTATGTGTTAGTTTTATGTTTTTCCTTTTTAATATTAACTTGCCTTATTGTGAAACGTTTGGTGGTTATATAAGTGAAGACAAAGGATTAAGTAAGCAGTCCTAAACTCTGGTTGAGACAGAGAACGTTGATAAGGCAAAAGAATGATTATAAATGTATGTCGACCCAGCATCCTAGCCGTCAATTCTCTAAGTCTAGAGAGAGGGCCGAGGGAGCGCAGTGGTGAATGGAGTCAGTGTGGACCGCGAGTGAGCTAAGAGAGGACGGACGCCCCTGTCACTCCCTCCAGGGACAGAGTGTCGCAGCTGTGTTAGTGGTTCGGTTCCTTACTCTCCTGCAGAAGTCTCACCTCGAAGCCTCCTTCCCCTCGTTCACAAGTCTCAAAAGCCTCCTTGAGCACCTACAGCAGTATTTTTCCCCATCTGCAAAAGTCTCAAAAGCTTCCTTGAGCACCTACAAGTCTCATTCAGTGGCCTACTCCTCCTCCAGAAGTCTCAAAAACCTGGCCTCTCGAGAGTGGGTTAGGCGCGCGACAGGTACGTGCTCGATGGCCCGCCTCACCGCACATATTACAGTTGGTTGGGGCATCCCCCGTGGATTTTCCAGTGCCTGTTTTTTCTTTTGGAACCTTGGCCTCTTTTGACTCTACACTTACATGTGCAACTACATCCCTTCTCTTTTCTTTTGCTACATTTACATCTGCCAACGACGAGTGACTTCGTTGTGCCCACTCAGTGGCTTTACTCACAACTTTATCAAGGGCATCGACAGAGTCTGTAAACTCTTGCTGGTCAAGTGTTGCTCTATACTGGGCAGGGAATACGTCGAGAAAGTTGTCCAAAGCATGGTACAAGGAACAGTCATAGTACCGAGGCTGCAGAGTTCCAATGCGTTTAGCTATACTAGTCAATCGCAGCCAGTATTTAACCAACCGTGCGCCAGGATTACGACGCGCATGTTTTAACGCATGAAATGTAGGTTGGAGAGTTTGTTCTGGGGACAGCAGCGTTGTGAGAATAGATTTAAACCGGTCCCAACCATCATTGACCCTGATAATAAGGTCCTCAATGCTGTCATGTACCCCACCTAGAGTGTACTCCCGGACCACATCAAAGCGACCGGCAATAGTCCACCTAGGTCCCGTAGTCTTACTCTCTATGTCCTGAAGCCATTTGCTAAGGTCTGTTTCTAAGATGACACCAGGATATTCAGGTAATGTGGCAGTTCTACTTGCAGCAAAGCACTTTAACCCTTTAACGAGGTAGACAGCATCCTTAGCATTATCGGCAATAGCCTGCGATAGTTGGTCGGACAGGGTAGCGATCCCTGCTGCAGCTGCAGCATCAGCCATTTCGAACAGTACTTCGTCTGAGTCTGTGTCTGAATTAAAGTAATGAACAAAGGAAATTTCGTCTGAACCACTGTAAGAACTAGAGTCGCTAATGAATTCCATACACAAATGTAAGAACCTAGGTGTGAAACCGCTTAACTCAAAAGTTTAATTAAGCCTTAAATATCCCATTAAGATGCCACCATTGTCGTGTCCTCCACTCTCTACTTACCCGAGGTATGTTTCGTACTCAGTCTCGCCAAGTACGGTGAATGGCCGCCACTAATGAGTATTGGTAGCGTGTGACAGTAGCAGCGGAGAGTGTGGAGACAAGCCCAGAAGGGACCTGTAACCTCGTAGGTTAGGGCAACAAGATATTAAATACCCCTTTCTGCCCCAGACTCCCTCCTTGACTTCCCAAAAATTAACAGTTCCACACTAAGGTTACAAAACACAGAAACAATTTTTACTTTAATTTTTAACACTCTGCTACAAAGTATTTACACTACTTCAGAACAAATTACACAGTTATAACATTAACTTATTATCCCGAGTCTCATCTCGACACAAGGGAAATTTCAATCACTTATTTACGACTTGACAGCAAGTAAGTACTTGACTTGATAGCCATATAAGGCTTCAGTGGTACCATCTGTCTGTCTGTCTGTCTGTCTGTCTCTCTCTCTCTCTCTCTCTCTCTCTCTCTCTTACACACACACACACACACACACACACACACACACACACACACACACACAAGATGCAACGGCATACATCAAAGGAAAGCCTGTATCTCAGTCGTATACGTCTGCAAGATCATGATATTATTTTTCGTACAACAATATACTCACCATCTTTAAATTGTAGAGTACATGCAATCACAGCCCATATCTTTTCTTTACAAGATCCCTTCATGTACTCAGGATGAGTAATGTCATACAGCACTCCTTGTTGGCGGACAGCCTCTATAAGTTCCTCGGAGGACGACATCGTGAGTACTGTCAAAATGAATTGCTGTGCTGCACGTGTGCAGGAAACTGCGTTTCAAAGACTACGTGGCGCAGGCTGACACAGGTCTGCACCTAAGCTGTGCTGCCCTGTGTGTCCACGTGCGCGCTTACATTTAAAATAGTGAGATGCAGTTTTCTGCCCTGCTCTGTGCTGCGTTGCCTGTGTCACCTGCGTCTCAATGTGCGCCCAGCCTACGTCGTAGCGTTCTATATGCTGCTTTCAGGTACTTCTGGCGTTCGCGACCCATTCTCCTATCGTCCCTCGCTCCATATTCGTCTGCCCCACATTCGTCTTCTTCCCTACTCCTCCTTTCTCCGCCTTCCTCCTCTCCCCCTCTACTCCCACTTGACCCAGGCCTCGGTCTGAAGGGGCCGTGTGAGTAAGAGGTGGAGATGACGTCAGGAGCAGCGGTATCTGGGTGGGGGGCAAGTACATGATCGTTGCAAGCCCGACATACGGCCTAATAAAGTTTACGAGGGTAAGGTGACCCAAGGCTCCGGCCTTAGTACACCCCAGAGAGAGAGTTGCCCCAGTGCATCCCTCTCCTGCTGTTCTCCCCTACAGGAGCAACACCGCGCCGACAGTCTCTATATGTGGCGGGGAAGGAGCGGCCTTGTACGCCCTTCAGTTGCGTCTGGTCGGAAAGATCAGCTCCCGGCTACGGCCAGAGTAAAGAGCCCCTGCTATCGTACGTGTAATTTTTCCCTACTACGGGAGCAACACCGCGCCAACGGTCTCTATACGTGGCGGGGAAGGAGTGGTCTTGTACGCCCTTCAGTTGCTCTCTGTAAGACGGGTAGGCATCCAGCTCCGGCCGTGGCACGTACCAGGGTAGAGAAGCCCCTGAAGGTAGCCTCAGTACGTACTGGAGAGAGTGTGGCCTCTGTGCCCCTCACTCCAGCTTGTCCCCTACTACGGGAGCAACACCACGCCGACGTTCTCTATACTTGGCGGGGAAGGAGCGGCCTTGTACACCCGAAAGCACTAATCTCTCCCCCCTTGGTAGCCGGAGCCGCGGCCAATGAGCCACCAGGCGATCGAACATCCCACATCCACAGCCCCTCCCCAACTCAGTGAAAGCTTTGTTGGAAAGATGTGGAACGGCTAAAGCTGGTGATGTTACAGTGTGTCATGATCGTTTTTACTGACAATTAGAACCAGTCGGGGTAAGTATATAAAGGCATTTAATGTGTAATACTGTGCTATTATCCACAGCATATGAGAAAGGCACGAAAATGTAGTATGTGTTACTGTCTATATACTTATGTCCTTCATAATAATGTAACAAATAAGTATAGAATAGTGAACAGCATCTGTTGAAAGATATGATGTCTTTTCTCATACGTTCTCGCTCCAACCTCCTCTATACATTCTCACTCCAAACTCCACCACCCTTCTTTCTGGGTTGTTGTCTCCACCAAATGCCTGTCACACCCTATCATCCCCCACTCCCACCCATTGTTAACCAGCATAGAGATAATGATGAAATGATCCGTCAGGTATTGATCATATATTATCATACACCTCTGTATGAAGCAGCAGCAAATAAATAACATACAATTCTCCGGTATACCTGCCAACCATTTCTTTATGTTGTAAGCTGTTACGTGACATACGCACTTCAAGTTGGACCTTGTGTAACAAGGACATAAATTTGTTTATCGTTAATACAGGTTGTGTGGTTTTGGACGTCCATTTATTCATAATTATGAGCGTGGCAATTTAAGCCTTACGTTATCAACACGTAAGGTTTATGTTCCTGTCATTATTGGATGAACGAAACGACTCTGGGATCGGCTTTGACGAACCACAAACTCACTGTTTTAACGAATGTATTCCGACCTCTTGTCACAACAGTGACACAGTGACACAATATCATTGATAGGGTTAGGCATATGACAGAGGAGCTAGTTGGAGAAGAACAAGGGGGATTTAGGAAGGGAAAAGGGTGTGTAGATCAGATATTTGTTCTAAGATGTTTAGTGGAGAAGTATCTAGAGAAGGGAAGGAAAGTGTACGCTGCCTTCATGGACTTGGAGAAACCTTATGACAGAATAGATAGGCAAGGTATGTGGAAGGTATTAAGAATATATGGAGTGGAGGGGAAATTGTTGAGTGCTGTGAAGAGTATGTACGAGGGAGCTAGGGCTACGGTGTGAGTGGATGGTGAGCTGAGTGAGTTCTTTGATCTCAATGTGGGACTGAAACAGGGGTGTGTAATGTCTCCATGGCTGTTTAATATATATATGGATGGCGTCGTAAAGGAGGTACAAGGTAGGGCAGTGGATGTGGGGGTGGCCCTAATGAATGAGGGTGAGATTTGGAAGCTTCCGGTGTTGCTGTTTGCTGATGATACAGTATGGTTGAGTGAAGATGAATGGGAGTTGCAAGGTTTGGTGAATGAATTTGGGACAGTGTGTAGGAGGAGGAAGCTGAAAGTTAATGTAAACAAAAGTAAAGTTATGGTGTTTGAGAGGAATGAAGTCACAGAGTGTGCAGTGAGGTTGGATGGTGAGGATATGGAGAATGTGAGTGCATTCAAGTACTTGGGTAGTGTGATGAGTAAGGATGGAACTTTGGGGGATGAAGTACGTGAAAGGGTACAGCAGGGAAGGAAGGTTGTTGGCACACTGAAAGCAGTGATGAGAAATAGGGAGGTGAGCATGGAAGTTAAGAAGTCACTGCATGATGGTATTGTGATCCCTACCCTGACGTATGGAAGCGAGGCGTGGACCTTGCAAGAGGGGAACAAGTCAAGAGTGAGAGCAGTGGAAATGAGTTACTTGAGAGGAGCATGTGGAGTGACATGGAGGGACAGGTTGACGAATGAAGAAGTGAAGGAACGTTGTGGGGTAGATGTGGATGTGGTTGAAAAGATTAGGAGAAATACACTGAGGTGGTTTGGACATGTGGAGAGGATGGAGAATGAAAGACTGACTAAGAGGGTGTATGTAGGTGAGGTGGAGGGAGGGAGAGGGAGGGGTAGACCGAGGATGAGGTGGAGGGATGGAGTTGAGAGGTATATGAGGGAGGGGGGGGTGAGTTGGGGGGAGGGGAGTCAAATGGTGGGTGACAGAGTGACTTGGAGGCGTTTTGTCTGCGGCCACCCTTTGCGGGATTAGGGCGTCGGGCTATAGATAGATAGATATGACTGAATGTGGGTCAATCGTATATATAATGACATTGTATCACTGTTGTGTCAAGAGGTCCGTATATTTTCGTTAAAGCTGAGAACTTGTGATTCGTCGGAGCAGATCCCTGATTCGTTTCCTTCATCCAGTAATGAGAGAAACATAACCCTTACGGGATTATACTGTAAGGCTTAAACTGCTACGTTCGTTTGAGTTAATGGACGTTCAAAACCACACAACCTGTATTAACAATAAACAAACGTATGTCCTTGCAACACAAGTTCCAATTTGCAGTGCGTTTGTCATGCGACAGCTTTCAACAGGATGAAATAGCTGGCAGGTATACCGGAGTATTGTATGTTATTGATTTGTTGGTGCTTAGTACAAAGCTGTATGATAATATCAATATGACCAATAACTGACTGATCATTTTATGATTATCTTTGTTAATGCTGGTTAAAAATGGGTGGGAGTGGGCTGGGAGTGGGCTACGAGAGGGTACGAAAGGCGTTTGGTGGAGACAGCAACCCTGAGAGAAGAGTGGAGGGGATGGGAGCGACAATGTATGAGAAACGACATCATATCCTTCATCAGATACTGTTCACTGTCCTAGACTTACTTGTAATATCATAATTTAGTATGTAAGTATATAGGCAATAACACAATACATCGTAAGTCTTCTTTCATTTTCGTGCCTTTCTCATATGTTGTGGATAACAGCACAGTATTAGACATTAAATGCCTTTTTACACTTACCCCTACTGGTTCTGATTGTCTACATAAACGATCATGACACACTATAACATCAAAGCTTTAGCCGTTCCACATCTATCCACCAAAGCTTTCACTGGGTTGGGGAGGGGTTGGGGTGATCGATCGCCTGGTCGCTCACTGGCGGTGGCTCCGGCTACCAGGGGGAAGAGTTTAGTGCTTTCGGGTGTACGCCCTTCAGTTGCTCCTTGTACACCGGGTAAGCTCACGGCCACAGCCAACGTACGTACCAGGGTAAGGCGACCCAAGGCTCCGGCCTCAGGACGTACCAGAGAGGACACGAGTGACGTGAGTCCTTCTCCAGCCTCTTCCTCCCTGTGGGAGCCCTTCATCACCACCCGGGAATATAGCCCCGGAGGTGACACTAGAGTGGTGGCAAGGCCCGATATCGGACCTACCTCCCACGCCTGGGAGATCCTTGTTCCCGTCCGAGTCCCGAAGGAGAAGCTGCCGCAGCCCAGCCCTGTCGGCGCCTCTCCCCCTAGGTGCCCACAGTCCCAGGACACCCAGGCCAGACCCACCGGCTCCCAACGAAGGCGATCCCGGCTCCCTCACTCCACGGAGCCAGAGACGACAGGCCCGACTACTCAGGCTGTTCAGCCCCAGTCCCGAGGGCCACCTCTCAGGTCGAGGCCCCCAGACAGGAGGGCCTCCCTGCACCACACCGACGAGTGTGACCTGGGCAGTGACTCCCCTGCGGGCAATCCCTTGCCCTCTGCAGGCCGGGTCCCCCTAGGGCTCTACCCTCACGCCCTTGTCACGGAGTGAACACTACCCAGAAGATACAGGTAAATAGTGACTCCCCTTGTGTCGAGAACAAATCGGGGAAAAGAACAGTGAACAGTGACTAAGTGAAGAACAGTGCAGTTACCAATAGCCCAAAAGAACTCAGTGTCGGCAGGACAGAGAATGAACCTTAGAGTAATTATCCAAGTATTCCCAGTAAAAGAACTTTCTGTGAACGCATAAGGCTAGGGTGCGCGGGCCGGTCAAAAGCCTGAGTGTTTTTTTTTTTTTTTGCCTATCGACCATTGAGGCCGGAGCCCCTGGTCATTAAGGCAAAATTATATATATGTATATAAATTTACATATATATATACGAACATATATCTACATACATACATACATACATACACACATCCATGCATATGAACACACACACTTTCATGCACACGTACAGACGTCGGAATAAGTTCGTTTACAAACACCTTAGTGTTTGTAACACTGCTCGATGGAGAGGTATCCCCTCCTCCTCCCTTCCTCATAGTCCCACACTCCCACCAAACCCCCCCACTTTTCTCTCCTACCCCATAACCCCATCCGGTACCCTCCATACTCTCGCTCACAGCCAGCTAGGGGTTTCTGTAGTTCAAGCACCTCTAATTACGTGTAGTTCGAACAACTAATAAAGGAAGAGTACAGTATATATTATAAACCAAGTTAGGCAAAGGTGTACTACAAAGTGTGTGTGTGTGTGTGTGAAAGGGAGAGAGAGAGAGAGAGAGAGAGAGAGAGAGAGTTAAAAGACAGGGAG